>NW_025777485.1:0-63476 GCF_021130785.1 Homalodisca vitripennis | reverse complement strand
ACAGTCACCACACAGGGAAATGCCTCCTGCTTCCTGAAATACTAATAGATGTTTTGCCAGTTGTAAATACAAATGTTACGATAGAATTATTTATTGTGAATTCTAGTCACACAGTCACCACACAGGGAATGCCTCCTGCTTCCCTGAATACTAATAGATGTTTGCCAGTTGTAAATACAAATGTTACCGATAGAATTATTTATTGTGAATTCTAGTCACACAGTCACCACACAGACAGGGATCCTCCTGCTTCCTGAATACTAATAGATGTTTGCCAGTTGTAAATACAAATGTTACGATAGAATTATTTATTGTGAATTCTAGTCACACACTTACCACACAGGGAATGCCTTCTGCTTCCTGAATACTAATAGATGTTTGCCAGTTGTAAATACAAATGTTACAATAGAATTATTTATTGTGAATTCTAGTCACACACAGTCACCACACAGGGAATGCCTCCTGCTTCCTGAATACTAATAGATGTTTGCCAGTTGTAAATACAAATGTTACGATAGAATTATTTATTGTGAATTCTAGTCACACAGTCACCACACAGGGAATGCCTCCTGCTTCCTGAATACTAATAGATGTTTGCCAGTTGTAAATACAAATGTTACGATAGAATTATTTATTGTGAATTCTAGTCACACAGTCACCACACAGGGAATGCCTCCTGCTTCCTGAATACTAATAGATGTTTGCCAGTTGTAAATACAAATGTTACGATAGAATTATTTATTGTGAATTCTAGTCACACTTACCACACAGGGAATGCCTCCTGCTTCCTGAATACTAATAGATGTTTGCCAGTTGTAAATACAAATGTTACGATAGAATTATTTATTGTGAATTCTAGTCACACAGTCACCACACAGGGAATGCCTCCTGCTTCCTGAATACTAATATAGATGTTTGCCAGTTGTAAATACAAATGTTACGATAGAATTATTTATTGTGAATTCTAGTCACACAGTCACCACACAGGGAATGCCTCCTGCTTCCTGAATACTAATAGATGTTTGCCAGTTGTAAATACAAATGTTACGATAGAATTATTTATTGTGAATTCTAGTCACACTTACCACACAGGGAAATGCCTCCTGCTTCCTGAATACTAATAGATGTTTGCCAGTTGTAAATACAAATGTTACGATAGAATTATTTATTGTGAATTCTAGTCACACAGTCACCACACAGGGAATGCCTCCTGCTTCCTGAATACTAATAGATGTTTGCCAGTTGTAAATACAAATGTTACGATAGAATTATTTATTGTGAATTCTAGTCACACAGTCACCACACAGGGAATGCCTCCTGCTTCCTGAATACTAATAGATGTTTCCCAGTTGTAAATACAAATGTTACGATAGAATTATTTATTGTGAATTCTAGTCACACTTACCACACAGGGAATGCCTCCTGCTTCCTGAATACTAATAGATGTTTGCCAGTTGTAAATACAAATGTTACGATAGAATTATTTATTGTGAATTCTAGTCACACAGTCACCACACAGGGAATGCCTCCTGCTTCCTGAATACTAATAGATGTTTGCCAGTTGTAAATACAAATGTTACGATAGAATTATTTATTGTGAATTCTAGTCACACAGTCACCACACAGGGAATGCCTCCTGCTTCCTGAATACTAATAGATGTTTCCCAGTTGTAAATACAAATGTTACGATAGAATTATTTATTGTGAATTCTAGTCACACAGTCACCACACAGGGAATGCCTCCTGCTTCCTGAATACTAATAGATGTTTGCCAGTTGTAAATACAAATGTTACGATAGAATTATTTATTGTGAATTTCTAGTCACACAGTCACCACACAGGGAATGCCTCCTGCTTTCCTGAATACTAATAGATGTTTGCCAGTTGTAAATACAAATGTTACGATAGAATTATTTATTGTGAATTCTAGTCACACATTCACCACACAGGGAATGCCTCCTGCTTTCTGAATACTAATAGATGTTTGCCAGTTGTAAATACATATGTTACGATAAAATTATTGATTGTGAATTCTAGAGTGTTGCATACTTACCACAGAGGGAATGCTTCCTGCTTCCTGAATACTAATAGATGTTTGCCAGTTGTAAATACAAATGTTACGATATAATTATTTATTGTGAATTCTAGTCACACTTACCACACAGGGAATGCCTCCTGCTTCCTGAATACTAATAGATGTTTGCCAGTTGTAAATACAAATGTTACGATAGAATTATTTATTGTGAATTCTAGTCACACAGTCACCACACAGGGAATGCCTCCTGCTTCCTGAATACTAATAGATGTTTCCCAGTTGCAAATACAAATGTTACGATAGAATTATTTATTGTGAATTCTAGTCACACTTACCACACAGGGAATGCCTCCTGCTTCCTGAATACTAATACATGTTTGCCAGTTGTAAATACAAATGTTACGATAGAATTATTTATTGTGAATTCTAGTCACACAGTCACCACACAGGGAATGCCTCCTGCTTCCTGAATACTAATACATGTTTCCCAGTTGTAAATACAAATGTTACGATAGAATTATTTATTGTGAATTCTAGTCACACAGTCACCACACAGGGAATGCCTCCTGCTTCCTGAATACTAATAGATGTTTGCCAGTTGTAAATACAAATGTTACGATAGAATTATTTATTGTGAATTCTAGTCACACAGTTACCACACAGGGAAATGCCTCCTGCTTCCTGAATACTAATAGATGTTTGCCAGTTGTAAATACAAATGTTACGATAAAATTATTTATTGTGAATTCTAGTCACACACTTACCACACAGGGAATGCCTCCTGCTTCCTGAATACTAATAGATGTTTGCCAGTTGTAAATACAAATGTTACGATAGAATTATTTATTGTGAATTCTAGTCACACTTACCACACAGGGAATGCCTCCTGCTTCCTGAATACTAATAGATGTTTGCCAGTTGTAAATACAAATGTTACGATAGAATTATTTATTGTGAATTCTAGTCACACAGTCACCACACAGGGAATGCCTCCTGCTTCCTGAATACTAATAGATGTTTCCCAGTTGTAAATACAAATGTTACGATAGAATTATTTATTGTGAATTCTAGTCACACAGTCACCACACAGGGAATGCCTCCTGCTTCCTGAATACTAATATATGTTTGCCAGTTGTAAATACAAATGTTACAATAGAATTATTTATTGTGAATTCTAGTCACACAGTCACCACACAGGGAATGCCTCCTGCTTCCTGAATACTAATAAATGTTTGCCAGTTGTAAATACAAATGTTACAATAGAATTATTTATTGTGAATTCTAGTCACACAGTCACCACACAGGGAATGCCTCCTGCTTCCTGAATACTAATAGATGTTTGCCAGTTGTAAATACAAATGTTACGATATAATTATTTATTGTGAATTCTAGTCACACTTACCACACAGGGAATGCCTCCTGCTTCCTGAATACTAATAGATGTTTGCCAGTTGTAAATACAAATGTTACGATAGAATTATTTATTGTGAATTCTAGTCACACATTCACCACATAGGGAATGCCTCCTGCTTTCTGAATACTAATAGATGTTTGCCAGTTGTAAATACAAATGTTACGATAGAATTATTTATTGTGAATTCTAGTCACACTTACCACACAGGGAATGCCTCCTGCTTCCTGAATACTAATAGATGTTTGCCAGTTGTAAATACAAATGTTACGATAGAATTATTTATTGTGAATTCTAGTCACACAGTCACCACACAGGGAATGCCTCCTGCTTCCTGAATACTAATAGATGTTTCCAAGTTGTAAATACAAATGTTACGATAGAATTATTTATTGTGAATTCTAGTCACACTTACCACACAGGGAATGCCTCCTGCTTCCTGAATACTAATAGATGTTTGCCAGTTGTAAATACAAATGTTACGATAGAATTATTTATTGTGAATTCTAGTCACACAGTCACCACACAGGGAATGCCTCCTGCTTCCTGAATACTAATACATATTTCCCAGTTGTAAATACAAATGTTACGATATAATTATTTATTGTGAATTCTAGTCACACTTACCACACAGGGAATGCCTCCTGCTTCCTGAATACTAATAGATGTTTGCCAGTTGTAAATACAAATGTTACGATAGAATTATTTATTGTGAATTCTAGTCACACAGTCACCACACAGGGAATGCCTCCTGCTTCCTGAATACTAATATATGTTTGCCAGTTGTAAATACAAATGTTACGATAGAATTATTTATTGTGAATTCTAGTCACACAGTTACCACACAGGGAATGCCTCCTGCTTCCTGAATACTAATAGATGTTTGCCAGTTGTAAATACAAATGTTACGATAGAATTATTTATTGTGAATTCTAGTCACAACTTACCACACAGGGAATGCCTCCTGCTTCCTGAATACTAATAGATGTTTGCCAGTTGTAAATACAAATGTTACGATAGAATTATTTATTGTGAATTCTAGTCACACAGTCACCACACAGGGAATGCCTCCTGCTTCCTGAATACTAATAGATGTTTGCCAGTTGTAAATACAAATGTTACGATAGAATTATTTATTGTGAATTCTAGTCACACAGTCACCACACAGGGAATGCCTCCTGCTTCCTGAATACTAATAGATGTTTGCCAGTTGTAAATACAAATGTTACGATAGAATTATTTATTGTGAATTCTAGTCACACAGTCACCACACAGGGAATGCCTCCTGCTTCCTGAATACTAATAGATGTTTGCCAGTTGTAAATACAAATGTTACGATAGAATTATTTATTGTGAATTCTAGTCACACTTACCACACACAATGCCCCTGCTTCCTGAATACTAATAGATGTTTGGCAGTTGTAGTCACACAGTTGTAATACTAGTTGTAAATACAAATGTTACGATAGAATTATTTATTGTGAATTCTAGTCACACAGTCACCACACAGGGAATGCCTCCTGCTTCCTGAATACTAATAGATGTTTCCCAGTTGTAAATACAAATGTTACGATAGAATTATTTATTGTGAATTCTAGTCACACTTACCACACAGGGAATGCCTCCTGCTTCCTGAATACTAATAGATGTTTGCCAGTTGTAAATACAAATGTTACGATAGAATTATTTATTGTGAATTCTAGTCACACAGTCACCACACAGGGAATGTCTCCTGCTTCCTGAATACTAATACATGTTTCCCAGTTGTAAATACAAATGTTACGATAGAATTATTTATTGTGAATTTTAGTCACACAGTCACCACACAGGGAATGCCTCCTGCTTCCTGAATACTAATAGATGTTTGCCAGTTGTAAATACAAATGTTACAATAGAATTATTTATTGTGAATTCTAGTTACACACAGTCCACTACACAGGGAACGCCTCCTGCTTCCTGAATACTAATAGATGTTTGCCAGTTGTAAATACAAATGTTACGATAGAATTAATTATTGTGAATTCTAGTCACACTTACCACGCAGGGAATGCCTCCTGCTTCCTGAATACTAATAGATGTTTGCCAGTTGTAAATACAAATGTTACGATAGAATTATTTATTGTGAATTCTAGTCACACTTACCACACAGGGAATGCCTCCTGCTTCCTGAATACTAATAGATGTTTGCCAGTTGTAAATACAAATGTTACGATAGAATTATTTATTGTGAATTCTAGTCACACAGTCACCACACAGGGAATGCCTCCTGCTTCCTGAATACTAATACATATTTCCCAGTTGTAAATACAAATGTTACGATAGAATTATTTATTGTGAATTCTAGTCACACAGTCACCACACAGGGAATGCCTCCTGCTTCCTGAATACTAATAGATGTTTGCCAGTTGTAAATACAAATGTTACGATAGAATTATTTATTGTGAATTCTAGTCACACAGTCACCACACAGGGAATGCCTCCTGCTTCCTGAATACTAATATATGTTTGCCAGTTGTAAATACAAATGTTACGATAGAATTATTTATTGTGAATTCTAGTCACACTTACCACACAGGGAATGCCTCCTGCTTCCTGAATACTAATAGATGTTTGCCAGTTGTAAATACAAATGTTACGATAGAATTATTTATTGTGAATTCTAGTCACACAGTCACCACACAGGGAATGCCTCCTGCTTCCTGAATACTAATAGATGTTTGCCAGTTGTAAATACAAATGTTACGATAGAATTATTTATTGTGAATTCTAGTCACACAGTCCACCACACAGGGAATGCCTCCTGCTTCCTGAATACTAATAGATGTTTGCCAGTTGTAAATACAAATGTTACGATAGAATTATTTATTGTGAATTCTAGTCACACAGTCACCACACAGGGAATGCCTCCTGCTTCCTGAATACTAATAGATGTTTGCCAGTTGTAAATACAAATGTTACGATAGAATTATTTATTGTGAATTCTAGTCACACAGTTACCACACAGGGAATGCCTCCTGCTTCCTGAATACTAATAGATGTTTGCCAGTTGTAAATACAAATGTTACGATAGAATTATTTATTGTGAATTCTAGTCACACAGTCACCACACAGGGAATGCCTCCTGCTTCCTGAATACTAATAGATGTTTGCCAGTTGTAAATACAAATGTTACGTTACGATAGAATTATTTATTGTGAATTCTAGTCACACAGTCACCACACAGGGAATGCCTCCTGCTTCCTGAATACTAATAGATGTTTGCCAGTTGTAAATACAAATGTTACGATAGAATTATTTATTGTGAATTCTAGTCACAATTACCACACAGGGAATGCCTCCTGCTTCCTGAATACTAATAGATGTTTGCCAGTTGTAAATACAAATGTTACGATAGAATTATTTATTGTGAATTCTAGTCACACAGTTACCACACAGGGAATGCCTCCTGCTTCCTGAATACTAATAGATGTTTGCCAGTTGTAAATACAAATGTTACGATAGAATTATTTATTGTGAATTCTAGTCACACAGTCACCACACAGGGAATGCCTCCTGCTTCCTGAATACTAATAGATGTTTGCCAGTTGTAAATACAAATGTTACGATAGAATTATTTATTGTGAATTCTAGTCACACAGTCACCACACAGGGAATGCCTCCTGCTTCCTGAATACTAATAGATGTTTGCCAGTTGTAAAATACAAATGTTACGATAGAATTATTTATTGTGAATTCTAGTCACACAGTCACCACACAGGGAATGCCTCCTGCTTCCTGAATACTAATAGATGTTTGCCAGTTGTAAATACAAATGTTACGATAGAATTATTTATTGTGAATTCTAGTCACACAGTCACCACACAGGGAATGCCTCCTGCTTCCTGAATACTAATAGATGTTTGCCAGTTGTAAATACAAATGTTACGAATAGAATTATTTATTGTGAATTCTAGTCACACAGTCACCACACAGGGAATGCCTCCTGCTTCCTGAATACTAATAGATGTTTGCCAGTTGTAAATACAAATGTTACGATAGAATTATTTATTGTGAATTCTAGTCACACAGTTACCACACAGGGAATGCCTCCTGCTTCCTGAATACTAATAGATGTTTGCCAGTTGTAAATACATATGTTACGATAGAATTATTTATTGTGAATTCTAGAGTTGCACACTTACCACACAGGGAATGCCTCCTGCTTCCTGAATACTAATAGATGTTTGCCAGTTGTAAATACATATGTTACGATGGAATTGTTGATTGTGAATTCTAGAGTCACACACTTACCATACAGGGAAATGCTCCTGCTTCCTGAATATTAATAGATGTTTGCCATTCGTGAATATATATGTTACGATGGAACTGTTGATTGTGAATTCTAGAGTCACACACACTTACCATACAGGGAAATGCTCCTGCTTCCTGAATATTAATAGATGTTTGCCATTCGTGAATATATATGTTACGATGGAACTGTTGATTGTGAATTCTAGAGTCACACACTTACCATACAGGGAAATGCCTCCTGCATCCTGAAAAATAATAGATGTTTGCCAGTTGTAAATACATATGTTACGATGGAATTATTGATTGTGAATTCTAGAGTCACACACTTACCATACAGGGAAATGCTCCTGCTTCCTGAATATTAATAGATGTTTGCCATTCGTGAATATATATGTTACGATGGAACTGTTGATTGTGAATTCTAGAGTCACACACTTACCATACAGGGAAATGCTCCTGCTTCCTGAATATTAATAGATGTTTGCCATTCGTGAATATATATGTTACGATGGAACTGTTGATTGTGAATTCTAGAGTCACACACTTACCATACAGGGAAAGCCTCCTGCTTCCTGGAAATTAATAGATGTTTGCCAGTTGTAAATACATATGTTACGATGGAATTGTTGATTGTGAATTCTAGAGTCACACACTTACTATACAGGGAAATGCTCCTGCTTCCTGAATATTAATAGATGTTTGCAATTCGTGAATATATATGTTACGATGGAACTGTTGATTGTGAATTCTAGAGTCACACACTTACCATACAGGGAAATGCTCCTGCTTCCTGAATATTAATAGATGTTTGCCATTCGTGAATATATATGTTACGATGGAACTGTTGATTGTGAATTCTAGAGTCACACACTTACCATACAGGGAAATGCTCCTGCATCCTGAAAAATAATAGATGTTTGCCATTCGTGAATATATATGTTTACGATGGAATTATTGATTGTGAATTCTAGAGTCACACACTTACCATACAGGGAAATGCTCCTGATTCCTGAATAGTAATAGATGTTTGCCAGTCGTAAATATATATGTTACAATAAAATTATTGATTGTGAATTCTAGAGTTGCATACTTACCACAGAGGGAATGCCTCCTGCTTCCTGAATATTAATAGATGTTTGCCAGTTGTAAATACATATGTTACGATACAATTATTGGTTGTGAATTCTAGAGTTGCATACTTACCACAGATGGAATTCCTCCTGCTTCCTGAATATTAATAGATGTTTGCCAGTTGTAAATACATATGTTACGATACAATTATTGATTGTGAATTCTAGAGTTGCATACTTACCACAGAGGGAATGCCTCCTGCTTCCTGAATATTAATAGATGTTTGCCAGTTGTAAATACATATGTTACGAAGGAATTATTGATTGTGAATTCTAGAGTCACACACTTACCATACAGGGAAATGCTCCTGCTTCCTGAATATTAATAGATGTTTGCCATTCGTGAATATATATGTTACGATGGAACTGTTGATTGTGAATTCTAGAGTCACACACTTACCATACAGGGATGCCTCCTGTATCCTGAAAACTAATAGATGTGTGCCAGTTGTAAATACATAGGTTACGATAACATTATTGATTGTGAATTCTAGAGTTGCACACTAACCATACAGGGAATGCCTCCTGCATACTGAAAACTAATAGATGTGTGCCAGTTGTAAATACATATGTTACGATAACATTATTGATTGTGAATTCTAGAGTTGCTCACTAACCACGCAGGGAATGCCTCCTGCTTCCAAAAAACTAAATAGATGTTTGCCAGTTGTAATACATATTTTACGATAAAATTATTGATTGCGAATTCTAGAGTTGCATACTTACCACAGAGGGAATGCCTCCTGCTTCCTAAAATTTGATACGTGTTTGCCAGTTTCAAATATATATTATGTTAGTATAATATTATTTATTGTGATTTCTAGAGTTGCACACATACCACATAGAGGATGCCTCCTGATTCTTGAAAACTAATATATGTTTGCCAGTCGCGAATATACATGTTACGATAGAATTATCGATTGTGAATTCTAGAGTTGCACACTTACCACAGAAGGAAACTTTCTGCCACTAGAAAGAAATAGTTGTTTGTCAGTGGCCAATTTCTTTTGATTCAGTTGCACTATAATAAAAACATGTCTACGATTGTGAATTCTTGATTTAAAATATTTGAATTTGCTACAATAATGTATTGATTTTATGGATTTAATAATTTTTTTGCATCATTGAACTAGCGCTTGTATGTAATATTGAAATAAAAATATTTCTTATTCAAATTTGATTCCTAATTTTTAATTTGCACCAAAACAATCAATAAATAGTATTTAATCTGTAGATAAGCACACAGCATTTATATTTAAAAGATAGTAATCTAACAGCAAAATTAAAAAATTAATGATATTAATAGTAAAAGTTTACCAAAATCTTGGTAAATTCTTTTTAAAACATGCTAAAAGGTAAAATTTTTGCCTTCCTCGTTCTAATTGATTATATCATTATGATCCTGAGATTTTTCTGAATTTCTCTAATGGTAATGTAACTGTTACACGAGAAGATAAAAGTGAAAAGACCAAGAAAAGACCTAGTATAACATCATAAGAAAAAGAAATATCAACATTTAATATTACGCAGAATAAAGTTCTCCGTCTAAGGCCCTGATGACGTAATGAGTAGTTATATCCTCACTAAGTCGTCAGGGAATCCGTATTTCATTGGAGCCACTCCTGCACGTCCTCATTTATCACTGAGATCTTCATTTAGTTCCGAAATATTTTCTTGGTTCACCTCTCACTGGATCTAAAACTAATATGTTTCCAATAATGTCACCCTCTGTCATAATATAACTCCAGCATTGGTTATTAAAAAAAAGATACGCGAATTCGGGGTGACTGCGTTGTAATTATCATAACTTAGTCTTTAAAGAGAACTATTTAAATTAGTTCTTTAAATTAAGTAAGTGTTATTACCAAGACAGATTTAGCATATTTAACCATATATTAAATACTATAGTTTATCATTTAAAGAAAGTGTATTTATGAATATGTGATTCTTTTTTGTAACGGAAGAATTATGAAGGGAAATAATTCTTTCCCATCATTCAGTGATAAAAATAATCAGTAGCACTACATTATGAGATCTGCAATCTGATGTCTTTCTCAAGTGAGTAACTAAACTAACACATAATTGCAATCTGAAAACGTAGTGTTATTGATTTGTTCTCAGGCAACGATGTAAAATTTGTGGAATATCCTGTTTAATTCCCAATATTTTATTACGATCAATGTGTAGTATAATGATGGTGTTAAATATTTTTGCATACAATAAGGACTTTCCATGAACATATATGACGCTCTCCATTGTTCACTTATGCTCATGTCTCGAGGTTTTGAGTTATCGGGTGTTACGATACAGCAATTAAGCACCTTATAGCAACTCGAATTCCTCAAGTTATTTAAAACTAATAATGGTTAAACTTTGTTTATATTTTGTACGGTTCATAAACTAGGCGTTTATTTGGACACAATAATGAGGAATCCATGATAAAATTAGACCAATACAGATGAATAAATTTGAACTATAATCTACAATAATTTAAACTCAACACGGCATTAGCCTAAAAGCAGGCTATCCATCTAGGTATGATTAAATGTAATGACAGCCGCATATATCAGTTTAAAGAAACATTTGTGTTAAACTGATAGATTCAACATTAATAAATAGGTTAGTAGCTTATGGTAAGATTACTTTTATAGTTTAAATCTACATTTAAAACAAAAAGTGTTTTAAGGTTTTAAAATTATATTTCAGCTTCTAGAACGTGTTAAATATATAAAAGTAAAAAGATATTTCATATAAACAAAACATTAGTGTGTTATATTCAATTCAAATTAGCAGTATGTACTGTATAATGAATGTTAATCAATATTATAGATTAATTGAAGCAAACACAACCATCAAACACAAAATAATAATAATAATAATGTCAGAAATAACATACAAATTTAATAGTAACGTTAATTATAAGTTCTAATATTTCTACCACATTAAATTATGTTAGTGCTAGTCTCTAATATAAACCGCCCCTTGCAAGAGAGGGACAAGAACATCTGCTCTCCGTCGTCGTAACTCGCTTGCGAACATGCCGTGTCCTGCAATGTTTTGGGAGTGACTATTCCAATAATATGACAAACCAAATATAATTATGTTAGTTCTAGTCTCTAATATATACCGCCCCTTGGAAGAGAGGGACAAGAACATCTGCTCTCCGTCGTCGTAACTCGCTTGCGAACACCTGTAATATTCTGGGAGTGACTATTCTCTAATATTTCTGCCACATACAAGTATCTTAGTGCTAGTATGTAATATAAACCACCCCTTGCAAGAGAGGGACGAGATCACCTGCTCTCCGTCACAGACATATAAGCCTGCTTCAGATCATACACTTTGACGTATCTGAAAAGATGGAAATGTCATGCCAGATTTGGTACGTACATTTATTCAGTTTGATATCTTATAGTGGAGTATATCTTAGACATGGGAACTTGCTACAGATAACGTGACTGTCATGATTAGGTTAACAAATCCTGATTTATTTGTGAATATGAAAATATTACTCGGAATCTGGTATTTAAAAAATTAAAATTTTTTTATGGTACAGTGGATTATATTCGCTTGTCTAAAAGATTATCAATATATTGGCTACTGTATTTTTTTAAATTGTGTAGATTACATAGCCCAGTTAATATTTAGAGAAGTATATCACACGAGGTGCTGGAAAGATTTCATTTCTGTGGGTCTGCCTGTCTATCACTTGGTTTATATATGCCTTGCATATATATTTAAATAGATTTTTGTTTTAAATAGTTTATTCTTTGCTTTTTAGTGAAATTTTAAAAATCTATAACGTATAAAGAATTTTAATTTTATAATATACATTTTATTGTTTGAGATTTCGCAAACACTAAACACTCTTGGAGCTAGAAAAATTTCATCTCTGTATGTGAAACACAGAAATATATTATCACTCCATATCACTCCATTGGATGTGGCTGAGAATTAACGAATATTTTTACGTAGTTAATATGGGGTAACCATTATGGTAACAATAAAATAGCAGAATATATAAAATTATAATGAATTCACGTACAATCATCTGTGATTTGATAATGTGACAATCCTTATACATAGGCTCACAGACAAGATTTTATTCAAACGTTTTAGCCAGCCTATTTCATCGGAACTTAATACTTGAACATTGCTATGGAACATAATTTATTGAACAAAAAATTGAATACAACATGAGACAAGATATAACGAGAAATATTTCACCCATGTGTCTCCATATATCCTATAAGTTTACATGACATTTCATTTCCACATAGACGAGATTGTCTTCTATTTTAGTGAATATCCCATTATGAAATTTAGCTGAGTGCCATTTTGTGTCAAATTATTTTCTATATGCTTGTATGTATACACGACAGACATCTCGACAGTTCAATGAGTTATATATTAGAAATTTTGCAATGCACCTCAACGAAGCCTGTTACGCGATACGTGGTGTAGCGTACTCATATTTTGCTCTCATCTACGCTTTAGCTTTTGATTAGGTGAAGTCAGTTCTGTAAATACTAGTGGCTACACTGATTTTGGTATACAATATAAGAAAATTCTATGTTTTTGCCCCCTAATAACAGGTAACAAACTTTATTTACTTGTAATATTAGTAACATTGCAGTTCTGAAGGAAATGCGCCATACTTGTCCTACTGATTGTACGTATCGGTGAACAGTGAAGCAATAAATCCAAGATTCTTTAATGAACCTCTCAGTATCTGAGAGCTGGGTGACATATATGTTATAATCCTTAGTTATAGCTCTTTAATATACGGAGAGCCAGACTAAACTGTTGTTAATAAACATCTCGCGGCGTTACGGTGGTAATGTAATCCGCTATAGCATTCGGCAAGCAACACCGACACAGCCCCGTGTCAATATGTTAATAGGAAAGATGCCGTACCATCAGCTTTCGTTAATGAAGGTTTCAGCGTTTATAAGAAATCTGGAATCAGCTATAGCATTCAGCAAGCAACACCGACACAGCCCCGTGTCAATATGTTAATAGGAAAGATGCCGTACCATCAGCTTTCGTTAATGAAAGTTTGAGCGTTTATTGAAATGTGGAATCCGCTATAGCATTCAGCAAGCAACACCGACACATCCCCGTGTCAATATGTTAATAGGAAAGATGCCGTACCATCAGCTTTCGTAAATGAACGTTTAAGCGTTTATGAGAAATCTGAAATTTGTAGTAGCATTCAGCAAGCAGCAACGACCGAGCTACCAAAGGCACGCAGCCCCGTGTCAATGTGTCAATAGGAAGGATGCCGTACCGTCAACTGTTGTTAATGAGTCTCTCAGCGTCTCTGAGGAAATCGGGAGAATGGCGACATCGTACATTCCGTCTGACTGGAGGCTCTTCACTTATATTTCAATATCAAAGGGGAGCGGTTCAATACTTGAGCAAAACCTCTTCATCTTCTGGCTTAATTGAAGTCGTTAAAATTAATAACCACTTTTACAAAATTAAAGTTATTAATTTTTTATCTTACCATGAAACATATATGATTAGGTAGTGCATTGTTTATGTGAAGTGTACGACAAATAAAATTAGCATTTATAGTATAAACTTGAATAATTTTAAGCGTTCTAAGAGAATGCAGGGTAACACGAGCTTGAGTTTCTCAGGTATAATACTCTATTGTTCTTTACTGTAAAACTATTGTAAACATTTCAAAAATATTTTACAGAATAATTTGACTAGTTTGAAGATAAATGTGAAATTATTTAACATAAAACGTAAGAATATGTAGTTAATATATTTTCTGTACTCCAAATAAGTGGCTAATCCTCACAATAAGGATTACAGTCGCTGAACTGTCTCAGGTGATCTCACAACACTGCATAAGCTCGTGAGCTGTACCTGAACTATGACAGCTTTTATACGGCGGCAAAGTGTAATACTGTACATACACATCCTTAAAATAAGGATAATAGTTACTGAACTGTCTCATGTGATCTCACAACACTGAATAAGCTCGTGAGCTGTACCTGAACTATGAGAGCTTTTATACAGCGGCAAAGTGCAATACTGTACATACACATAACTTACAATAAGGATAAGAGATACTGAACTGTCTCATGTGATCTCACAACACTGAATAAGCTCGTGAGCTCTACCTGAACTATGATAGCTTTTATACGGCGGCAAAGTGCAATACTGTACATACACATCCTTAAAATAAGGATAATAGTTACTGAACTGTCTCATGTGATCTCACAACACTGAATAAGCTCGTGAGCTCTACCTGAACTATGATAGCTTTTATACAGCGGCAAAGTGCAATACTGTACATACACATCCTTAAAATAAGGATAATAGTTACTGAACTGTCCCATGTGACCTCACAACACTGAATAAGCTCGTGAGCTGTACCTGAACTATGAGAGCTTTTATACAGCGGCAAAGTGCAATACTGTACATACACATAACTTACCATGGAATTATACGACTGTGTTTCTGTTATGACGGACTTTTTAACACTTTCTATTTAATTTGCCGAGTGAAGCTCGATATAAAACTGTAAAACACGTATTTTTATTACTACGTTTAAATTTAAAAACTAATTTTTTTAAAACTGTCAACATTTGGGTAGTTGGTAACCCCCAAGCACCCCCTATAAAAACTGAAGGGCCCTTTTCTCTAGTCTGTCCGTGGACTATTATAGGGGAGATAAGAGACTAAAGAGAAAAGAATATTCAATACAAAATCCACTAAAGTGAGACATCGTACAAGTTTTAAAATTATGAGTTGTATTTTATTTGTATTTTGATTCAAATTCTTTTCCATCCTTCACGCAATGCTCTCAGTATCTTATTTCTGCCAGGTATAAAAGTGATGCATGGATAAGAAATGAAAAGGACATCATGCAAAATAAGAATGAGTCTGGCATATAACCAAATTAATAGCCAAATTTTGTACATTTGGCATTATAGTATTAAAATGCTATTTTACAAATATTTAGGAAAATACAGAAATTTGGAAATACAAAATTAATGGATATTGACTTAATATAACATTAATTAAGGAAATAATTGTATTCATATGACAATAAAGATATAATTAAGGCCCCTATAGTGTCTTATATCCGTCATATAGATATTACTAGTGCAGAAAATATTAAAACAGGGGTTGAAATTAAAAGCTCAGAATATGAGAAGGAAACAAATTATATGAGAATTCATTGTTTACTGAGTAATACTGTCTGATCGTGATTGCTTTGCCTGCCACCACAAGGACAGCAATCTCGACTGTAATCTGTGACACTTCATGATGGTCAGCTGTTACTGGTGGTCGCTGCTCCCAACAATGCATTGCCTCAAACTGTAAGAGTTCATTGTTTGGCGAGTAATATTGCCTGATTTGAATGCTTTGCCAGCCACCACAAGGACAGCAATCTCGACTGTCATCTGTGACACTTCATGATGGTGAGCTGTTATCAGTGATATAATTTCCATACTGCAAAAACGAAATGTACGTACTGTTGGTAACTAACACTCACTAGACTTTCAGCTACAATGCAAGACTTAAATAGTTCTCCCATCTGTCAGCTCCTATCCTTTTAGTACAGGTAAGCGATAGATGGCCTTTGGTGATAAAGAGTATGTTGACATGATTCTTGTCCCTAATGTACACCGGTTTACATCACACACACAGATGTGGCAACCCTCCTACGACCTGACACAGTAAAACTGTGTTGAGATAGTCTAAAAGAGAACTCATTTATGGTTCAACGTGGCAGCACTGGACGAGGTGTGTATATTAGTTTTACATGATCTTACTGCCTCTTTTATAAAAGTTTCAAAACCACTGAAATAGACCCTGTAGAACGCAGTGTGGTGTATATATCCGGATCTATTATAAGTATTTATTTCATAATTAATATCAAAATCTTGATAAAAAGTCAATATTTATAGCAACATACGGATTTATTAACACAGTATTTCCGACTGCAAAAAAGGTGTCAAATGCTACGCTAAATATAGTGAGAATTTTTTTCACTCTACCGAGTAATATACTTCAACGACTCTCAGCCAAATAAATGCCTCAGTTGGACTTGCACAACCATAGAACTCATTTTTGTAATGCAAAGTTTTAATTCTACAGATTATCTTTTTGAGATATTTTTCCCATAATATGCATTAAAATTTTTGTTCATAGAATAGGTTTCATATCAAAGTTCCGATGAGTAGGAAGAGTATTACAACGCAAAAGTGGGCTGAAATAAAATCTTCTCACAGACTTTTTTATTTTGAATTTCCAATATTTATTCTTTTTATCACATTAATAAGCTATATGTGTTAATATAGCATATTTTAAAATCTCATAACACGCCTGTATTGAGCTTGTTTACAAATTTATTCGGTCAGCTATTTTCTTGTTGCTATTAATGTTACCGTAAGACCAATGTATATTCGCTAACGCTCAGCCAAATCCCATGGAGAGCCATGCACCATCATAGAACTCATTGTCCTTATAAAGACATGAAGCTTCACGCAAATTTTAAAATGTAAAAGTCAGTCCTGTTTAGAGATATCATGCGGACAGTTGGGCATACAGAAATGCTATTTTCACAGCCCCACGATAGCATTAGCTGAGGCTCAGCCAATAAAATCATTATTTATGTATAAACCTTTCTTAAATTAAACTGTGGAATAAAGCATATTCTATTTAAAAGACAATCTGTATACGAATACATGCAACTTTGCATAACAATAAACTTTGCCTCTGATGTAAGTTTATTTTACTTAGTTGAATACCAATTACTGCATAAGGGAAGTTTCAAAAATGATATTTCTAACAAGTTTCGACATGTTCTTCCTAAGAGATTCAAGAAGTTTAACAATGTACTTTTGCAGAGAAATGTTATTGATTTGAGTTTTTTCAATATGAATAATGTAATTACAGCAACTGTGAGATGTTATTTGTAGCGTCTACATTTTATAAGAAAAGCAGGTTACTGCATTTATCAGGTGCTGGAATAAATTGTAACAAATGTGTTTTATCTTCTGCTGGAGGCAGTAAATTAAAAACAATAAAATATAAATAAAAAAGCAATAGTATTTATAATACAATAAAAAGGGGTTTTTCATCTTATGGTTTTTCACATATATAAGAAATTTACGTATTTTATGTAAAGGTTTTTCCACTAGTTGCTTCCTTACGTTTTGAAATTTATCAGATGTAAGCACAATTGGCATTAATCAAATAATAGTATTAAATTGAGAAGAGGATATAATATCGTCCTAAAATTACGATTTTAGTACATATTATACCTAATATATTAATAAACAGTATTTTAGGTGATTCCAAGTATTTATATAATTGATACTAACAAAACCATGGTTTTAATTTTTTCTGAATACCTAAAATGGTTAAATTTTTTATTATAAGAAAACAAACTATGTTACGTAATACTGTTGATAAATATTTTCGAAACATTATCTTAAAACAAGTGAAAATAAATTATATTAAATTAAACGTACTTTAACAACAAATATACTAATCGGAAATTTAGACAGAATTTTCCTTAATAAATTAACAGTAAAAATGTTTAATAACATTGATAAAAGCATTGGTGGTGGAATCATTTTAAACGTCAGTAGGTCCATTATTTGAACGTTTTACCTCTTTTGTGTGTCTATTTCTGGTTCTATTTTAAGTAAATTGATTCCCTACTCGTTGAGCTAAGCCAATTAAACACAAAAATAGATTTTATAATTCTATCGGAAATATGGATTCAAAGTGAGGAAGTAAATTTTTTCAAAATTCCGGGATATAATGTTAAAGCGAAGTGTAATGACACTTACAGGGCCGGAGGAGTGTTGTGTTTTTGTAACGAAAATGTTAATGTTAGGGAAGTGGAGTGTACAATGACAACTGCAGATTGCCTTTTACTTAACGTCAAACTTGATAATAATTATTTCAACATATTTTGTATATATCGATTGCACGAATTTTCTGAGTATAATTTTATTAATGAATTGGAAACCAAACTTTTAAATATAACTAATAATACAATTTTCATTGGCGATGCAAACTTAGATATTCTAAAAGATCTTTCTTGTGTGCATAAGTATATGAACCTAATGTCGAATAATGGTTTCATATCGGTGATAAATAATCCTACAAGAATTACTCTGCACAGCTCCACTTGTGTGGACCATATTTTTATAAGGTTCAAAAATATAAACTTATTCAATAGTGCCATTTTTGACATAGGTTTAACAGACCACTACCCTGTTGGGCTTAAGTTGAAGCCTACCGTTATAAAAAATGTGAAATTCGAATCATTTAATAAATGGGTTTATGATCTGGAAAAAATTAAACTTAAAATAGAACTTTTTGATTGGAAAGAAATTTTAACTTCAACTGATGTAAATCATTGCTACAATGAATTTATAAATATATTAACTAATATTGTGCAACGTAATAAAATTGAAATTTATATTTCAAACCGTTTATGCAAAGCAAAACTTGTTAGTCCTTGGATAAACGTTTAGCATTTTAAGTAGAATGAAAAAAAGAAACAAGTTATATAAAATATATAAAAGAAGACCATATGACAATAACTTTAAGAAATACTTTGATCGATATGTGTCACATTTAAAATCTGATATAGAAAAAAACTAAAAATAATTTTTTATTCGCGGTTAATAGGCAGTTGTGGAGGTGATACCAGTCACCAGTGGAGGGTTGTAAATAAATTAACAGGTGCTATAGGAAACACAAAGTTTTGATAAGGTAGTACTGGAAGATGGTTCAATCATTGAAGACCCGCTGTTGATTGCAAATGAAATCAATTCTTATCTGGCTAATGTGTATAGTGTTGCTGATAACATTATCGGTAACGACCCTGCTTTGAATGTAAGCTTTGTCAACCAAATGCAATCATTTTTTATTTCTCCTGTTGACAAAACAGAATTAGAGAATGTTATCAGGAAACTAAAAACCAAAAAGTCCACTGGATATGACGGTATTAATGTCGAGCTTGTAAAGAAGATTGCTGTAAATATTTTCACATATTCTTGTACATATAATTAATTTGAGCTTTTTGACAGGTATTTTTCCTGATAGCCTTAAAAAAAGTATAATTGTACCTATTTTCAAAAAAGCAAACAATTTTAGTATAGAACAAATTCGTCCAATTAGCCTACTCTCAGTTTTTTCAAAAATAATAGAAAAATGTATGAAATCAAGATTGATGGATTTTTTTAAAATTACAAATTTTCAGTCCAAAAACCAATTCGGTTTTACTGCAGGAATAGGGACGGAAGACGCTTTGGTGCAATTCGCTGACTCAATTTATAGTAAAATGAATAGGAATGAAAAAACTTCCGGAGTTTTTGTAGATTTTACAAAGGCATTCGACCTAGTCGACCATAATATTCTATTTGAAAAAATGGAGGCAGCTGGAATCAGAGGCGTAGCTCTACAGTGGTTTAAAAGCTTTTTAATCGGCCGGGTCCAGCAAGTGAGAGTGGACAATCACTTGAGTGCGCCTCTTACTGTAAAGGCCGGAGTCCCACAAGGCTCAGTCATCTCGGCTAATTTGTTTATTATTTTTATTAATGATTTGTTAAAACAAAATTTTAATGGCACAATCAGTGCCTTTGCTGACGATGTTGCTTATTTATATTCAGATACATGTAGAAATAACTTATGGGAAAAAATAAATAATGATCTTAGACTTTTAAGAGCCTGGTCTAATAAAAATAAAATGTTAATAAATGTAAATAAGACTAAGTTTATCAATTTTGATTTTAAGGGCTTTGGTTTTGACGTGCCTGTGAAGTATCACGAAGAAACTTGTACAACCTTTATTACATGTAAATGTATTGAATTAGAAGAGGTAAATTTTTTTAAGTATTTAGGTGTATATTTTGACCAGAAAATAAATTGGAAAAAACACATATCTTTCATCCAAAATCAAATTAGAAGTAATGTTAGGAAGTTTTATTTTTTGAGAAATTTTTGTGACGAAAAGCTGTTACGTACTCTGTATTATGCACTAATTTACTCTAGGTTACAGTACGGTATTGTATGCTGGGGAGCAGCTCCAAAAACAAAAATAGACGAAATTAGAGTAACACAAAACACTTTTATACGTTTAATCTTAAGGAAAAAAAGGCGCGACTCTTCTTATCCTCTTTACCAACAATTACAAACTTTTCCCATACAATATATTTTTATTTATAAAGTATTAAGATTATTTTTTATAAGAAGTGGAAATAGAAATAATATTGAACAACAAAAACAATATGTCACAAGAAATTTGCAAAGAGGTCTTATCCAAAAACCCAAAGTTAATAAACTAGCTTTCAGGCGTTCATTTTCGTACATGGGTCCACATTTGTTTAATCAAATTCCAAATAAAATTAAAAAAATTAAAACCTTAAATGCTTTTTGTAATGCTATAACTAATTGGTTACTTAGTCAAACTGAACAGATAGATATTATACACAACAGATTAGTCTAAAATATTCTTAAATGAATTCATTCTTTTTCTCATATGCAAACTAAAATTCGTCCCCTTTATAGACAATTATTTTATTTGATTGTATTCTCTATTAATTAGTAACCAATATAACAAAACAGTCTGTAGAATCTTAATATTGTTTAGTAACCATCTTAATATATATCTTAATATATCTTATAATCTTATAATATCTTATCTTATCTTATATAATCTTGTAATATGTATATATATATATATGTATGTTGATATATCTTGTATATCTTAATATGTATATATCTTAATATGTCTTGATGTATAATATAACATATCTTAATATTAATTAGTAACCAATATAACAAAACAGTCTGTAGAATCTTAATATTGTTTAGTAACCATCTTAATATATATCTTAATATATCTTATAATCTTATAATATCTTATCTTATCTTATATAATCTTGTAATATGTATATATATATATATGTATGTTGATATATCTTGTATATCTTAATATGTATATATCTTAATATGTCTTGATGTATAATATAACATATCTTAATATTAATTAGTAACCAATATAACAAAACATTCTGTAGAATCTTAATATTGTTTCCATTACTCTAAAATGTTAAGATAATATTGTCATTAGATAAATTGTATTTTTTACATAGATGATTTAAAGTCTTCAATATATTAGTCTTTTATGTATATTTAAACATTGTATGTACGAATAAGATTGACTAGAGTTTAAATTGATTAAGTTGTACTCTTATCAACGTTAATGTATTTTTATTTTAATGTTGATTTTAGTTAAATATAGTGAGAAGATTTCAATATACCGCAGTGATCTGCACATCAAGTCCTTTTCAGAGAAAACCGGACTGTTATCAGACCTTTCCTTGTTTATTGTTAGTTTTATCTAACCACGCAACTTGTTAATGTAGTTAGATTATATTCCTTAATAATCTTGTTTGTAAAGTTTATATTTTTTTGGAATAAATCTCATTATCTCATTATCTCATTATCTCAAATTATAAATAAGGGATAAAGAAAAGTCCTTAGTCGACCTTGTAGTTTTTTATATAACATGACAGCCAAATAAGAAATGCAATTGATATAACTGTAGCAAGTACAACATGTTATCGTATATTACGTTGTTGTTCCAATATGTAACAGGTATTGTCCCAAATCCAGTGTTGTCGCTACAAATATACACAACAATACAATCACAATAACACACTCGTTATCTCACCCTCACAGTAGTATGGGATGGCGCACGGCGGCTTGTCCCTCATTGTCATTACTTTTAATTACTCCTAAAATTGTTTTGTAATGCTAGATCTACTCATTTAATTTTATGGAAAGCCATTTAATTATAATATTGCACTTTACTGAGACAAATGTTTATGTGAAATATATAGAGTTTATTTAGTTTTGTAAAATATAAAAATAATTATTCATTTAGTATAATTTGAGGATTTAATGGTTTTTGCATTGTTTTTTTACTGTTCAGAATGGTAAGTTTCAATAATGCTATAAAATAAATATATTTTTTAATTTTCAAGTATGAAAGGAGCAATCTACTGTAAAAATGTTATTCGGTTACTATGAGTTGTTGTCATAATCTATGGAAATAAAAAATATGGATTTAAAACACTTATTCATTAATATAAAAATGGGTTTTACTCCAGGAATGACCGTAGCTCTTTTATATTGGATTTTTAATACAAATATTATTGGTTTTTAATTAAAGTTCAACAAAAGAATACGGAAGGAAATATTTTTTTTTATAATTGATATTTGAGATCTCTAATGTTACAATTGAAAACACCACAATTTTGAAACAAAAGTTATTTTTCTTATTTATTAAATAATACACTTCTACTTAATTTTAAATATTTCATGTCCATCCAGTTCTGCGTTAATCTGTATGACATATTACTATTAAATAATCTGTAAATAAAATCTTATAAAATTATTCTCATTTAAAATTGCTATTCTTTGTTGTACCATGGAATTACAACACACTGTATTAGAATACCTTAATTACACTTACTTGTTAAGAAACTGCAACCGTTTAGGTAAATACTAGGAAATTTGCGTACATGGAGCATATGATGTCTAGAGCAGTAAAAATATTACTTAGAACACATTTTCGCAAAAGGTTTCGTAACTTTATTGTTCTTTGTCAAGAAAATATTTTTTTTTTAACAAATTCTGATTCTTATGACTTTATAACTGTTGTAGTTTTAAGAACAGATGAGTGTATGTCAACGCCTAATTGTTGCAACTTAACTGATTAGACCTCTTAAGTTAGCGTCTGATAAAAAACAGAAGAGAGATATGAAGGAACATTTACAATAACCAAAACTCGATCTTGTTTACATTAAAATATGTTTCATTTGAAATTTTAAGTATAGGTCAACTCGTTTTTGACAAAAATTATAAACTTCACTAACTCTTAGTTTAAAACACACTAACATATATGCGACGCAGAAATATTTTTCTAGTTCACTAACTGACAGTAATATTTTTTTAAATATGAGCCCCAAAAAGAATTCAAGCCCTCAGATTCAAACACTATGCCATTGAGCTTGACATAGTAAAAGTGCAACAATTTTTCAAACATTTTAGATAGAAATGCTTGTGCAATTAAATTACAAAATTGCAACGTCACTACCAAACTCTCAATTCATTACTATTCCAGTTTATATAAATAATCATGCTAAAATTATTCAGATGAAATCGTTAACCATATTAAGATGAAACACTGACTTTAATAGAGTTAGGATCAAATTTGAATGCGACAGTTTTGTTTTACCTAAACAAACTTAAGGTAGCACAAGAATAATACTACGAGTGCAACCAACAAGACAACGGAATGTAAATGCACAGCTCAAACATGTAAATGTTCCTAGGTAAATGTTTGCCGCGCTTAAATATACAAGCGGTTTCCTCTTGGTCTTTTAATACTGCAACAGTTACTTGCCTTGAATCACTGATTGTGTAGGAAATTTAAAGATTTTTCATGGACTTTATGAAAAATACACGAAATTACTTTTAAAATTAAACTTCTTAATACTTCATATAGTTTCATTTTATCCGCATTTATATCCTATAATTATTATCTCTTTATTTTGTGTTCTTACATTAACAATAATTTCATAAACACCATCAAAATAACCATAATCTTTATATAATATATTACTTTTAGTTTTGCCACTCATCATAAAATGTTTCATTTCCAATATTCATAGACATGTTTTAAACGTAATATTTCAAGCACGAGGTTAGTTAATTTTACATCAAACTTTATAGAAAATATGATGCAATTTATATGGGAATACGGTACTTACTGGTTATAATAATAATTTAAAACATACTAAGTTAGGCTTTTATATAAAAAATCAATAAGACTTTATACATCAAACATACCTAAATGTCTAAGTTTGAAGATATCGATACATTTTTCATCGCTACAGGGAATGAAACGTAAAGAGGTGGTAGTCGTAACCGTATACTATCAGGAGAGAAGAATGTTTAAGGGGGGTCGGGAGGGAAAAAATAAAAAAAATACTTTTTTTAAATTTTTGATTGCATATTAATATAAATTTCATGCCCTTTAATTTAAGACCAAATTTATGCAATTCTGAAGATTAGTTTTTTTTTATTAATTATTTTGTGAAGTACTGCAACCACAATCCATACAATTTTTTAAGTTACATTCTTCAACGCTGCAACTTTATATATTACTCATTTTAAATAGTACAAAATTAATAAATAATATTCTGGTTATTAATAACCTCAGGTTATTATGGAGGTAATCAAATCTATTTTCAAGGACCTCTCTAACCCTGATCTGTTGATGCGATGCTTACATGGGGGTACTCAAAACCCAAGCGAGTCTCTCAACAATATGATAAGGGCTCGGGTACCAAAACGTACATATGTCATGCTATCTACTTTGGAACTTGGAGTTCATGAAGCAGTAGCATGCTTCAATGAGGGTAATATAGTAAGGTATGCAGTGTTTGACAAAACTAGGGATTGTTCCTGGAGATAATTGTGTAAAAACCCTTCAAGATTTAGACAATATGCGGATCAATAAAGGTAATAAAGCTGTTGATGAAATAGAGAGAAAGTGCAGGAAGAAACTAGCTCTGGCTAATAGGAGATTAGAAGACCAATATGAGGCTGCCGAAGACCCTGACAATCCATCTTATGGGGCTGGAATGCACTAAAAGGTAGGATGATTGTAAGTGTAACCTTTATCTTTGATTTCCCGAAAGGTTAGTTTTTTCCCACTAAAGGAAAAATTTCTCAATACCTGTAGAAGATAAATTTATGATATTTCTTTTATTTTGTAGGTGGTGATGATGTTCAAGACTTAACACAGGCTTTTGAAGATATTTTAATTTTAAGATTTTTATTTTTTGATTAATGTTTAAAAATTGGTTTTTAGGGTATTTAAAAAAAATTGTAAAAATGTAATTTTTTGAATAATTTAAAAATACCTGTGTCAAAAGTTGTAAAATGGTATACAAAATAATAAAAAAAACCATGTTATCTGTTATATTATAAAAATAAATGTTCCTTAAAAATCAGCAAATTAACATTGGTAAGGTACGGCTTCCCGACCCCCCTTAAAGTTATATCATGGGACGAATAGTACATAGAATCTACTTTAGAAGAACTAAATCCCGCACATGCGACCTCACAACCGTTACTCAGAAACTTTATATGAAATGAGTGGCACAAAGCTACAATTATGAGCTTTTTACAATTACTATTTTTATTTCATTCTTTTTAATGGATACAATAGTAAAATTCCAAAACTCGATATGAATAACAATACTGACCAATATCCAGAAGAAGATGGAAGAAAATTTTGAAACATACATTATCGTCCCCATAATTTTATAAGAACTGGATGGATAGATTTAAATACCCTAAAATTTGTATTGTATAAATAAAAATGACTTTTGACTCTCTGTTTAAATACTATTGGTCAAATATTATTGGTTTTATAAAAACACATACAGTACATACAGACAGAGAGAGAACTAAGCACAGGAGACTCTTGCTCATAGGTTGAAATCTATTTGTCTTTAGCAAGAACGTTATTTACCTTTGTCTAGAGTGTTATGGGACACTCTGTATATATATTGGAGGATGCCAACACTTCGATAATTATATTGTACATCAGTCTCACACACTCACAAGATTATGTTCTTGACCTCATCAAGCCAAAGTAAATATCCCAAATACTGTAGTTGACACACAGGAGAGAGATCGGTGCCACCTAAGGGTTAGAAGTAATGTGGTACACTCGTATGTCTTGACATAAGAGAACTGTTTATAACAAACACACACAGACGCTGTAACTCATCTGCAGCGTGAGCCGTAAAACAGTTTATGAAGACAAATTACTCTTGAAAGCGTATTTCATCAACAAATCTTGTTAGAAAGCACTCACATGACTTGTTATCACACAACTAGACAAGAGAGAGTTTCTTTTTATAGGTTCTATTTCGTTTAAATTACTTTCAGGATGTTCATACTGCTAGCTCTCATACGTGAGAGTAGTGTGTATTAGGAATATAAATCACAGACTTGGATATGACCAATTATAGCCTTATTGTTGAAGAAATTTACTTTAGCCAGAAGAACAAAGTTTCTTGGGTTAATATAGTGTACGAACCATGCAGTTTTTGTATGCAGAGAATAAAGCAGAGAAATGCCTACGCCTTTAAAAATAATATATATCAAATAAGCCAGGCTACGAGGAACACTGAACGTTTTAACGGGAAGAAGCGAGAAGAAGGGTATCTATTTGTTTCAATAGATGTTTAAACGAGAAAGAACATCAACATAACTGTTACCCTATACGTATGGTAGTCTCACATTATTACTTATTCCTATTCTCTCTACTGTTGTGAGTGTGTGGTCTTTAGATTTATGCGGTCTTATGTCGCCCAGTATTTGAGATAAAAATACAGTGTTAAGTGTTCAAGTTATACATGTTTGTGTTCGTTAATAAACATAATATAAAACAAGAAACCTTTAGATTTAACTGGTATCAATATAAACTTACAAACAACCTAGTAAAAACCTACTATTAACAACCTGCACGTGATGTCATTGTGACACTGTGATGTCACTAATATTACTGTAGACCGTCACTTCTAGGTATATGACGTCATCATTAGCCTTGTGCCATCCTACAGCTTGTCTGATAATATCTAAGGATGAACCTACAAACTGCTACGTGCAATAAGCCCTGGGTAGTAAAAATTCAGTCTTCATCAAATGCGTGACAATTATTATTAACTTGTAATGCTAGTGAAATGGTTGGATAAATTCTGTAAATGCTGTATGGTTCACTAAATGATTAGCCACACACAACACTAGGTCAACCTCAGAGCCTTACCACCACGTTACTCATGTGAATCAGAAGCAATAAGAACCAACGTCACAGGGACCTGGTTGTATGTCTATCTATATCCCATATGAGATTATTTTGTATAATTATTTTTGTTGTTGGTATCACTGCTGATTATGTCACTCCATATTTAAATAATCTATGGATTAGATTATTACATTTATTAGTTTTACGTTTTATCGCTAGTAATAGGAAGCATTATTTATGACTAACGTTTAAAAATATGTTCCCAACAGTAGTTTAAAATATTAAAATCATTAAATCACCAGATAACTGTTATGTAATTATAATCCGGCTTGTTAGTTTTTAGCAATTATCCAATTAATTATTGATTTGTTTTCAATATAATTAAAACAGCCTTATTTTTAAGATTGATGGATTTAAGGTTTTAACAGATAACAATGCTATATCAAGTAAAATAATAAATAGTATCAAAAAAACTTTTGAGTGTCGAGTGGACCCATAAGAAGCTGTAAAGCCTGTGTGAGGTTGTGTCAGTTGCTCGCCGATAGAAGGTGGACATAGACGCTATAAAGTAAAATAATAAATATTATTACAAGAAATATCGAGTGGCCACTATAAGAAGCTGTGAGGCCTGTGTGTGTTTGTGTCGGCTGCTCAACGATAGAGGTCGACATGGACGCTATAAAGTAAAATAATAAATAGTATTACAAGAAATATCGAGTGGCCACTATAAGAAGCTGTGAAGCCTGTGTGTGTTTGTGTCGGCTGCTCAACGATAGAGGTCGACATGGACGCTATAAAGTAAAATAATAAATAGCATTACAAAAAATATCGAAGGGCCACCATAAGAAGCTGTGAAGCCTGTGTGTGTTTTGTGTCGGCTGCTCAAACGATAGAGGTCGACATGGACGCTATAAAGTAAAATAATAAATAGTATTACAAGAAATATCGAGTGGCCACTATAAGAAGCTGTGAAGCCTGTGTGTGTTTGTGTCGGCTGCTCAACGATAGAGGTCGACATGGACGCTATAAAGTAAAATAATAAATAGTATTACAAAAAATATCGAGGGGCCACCATAAGAAGCTGTGAAGCCTGTGTGTGTTTGTGTCGGCTGCTCAACGATAGAGGTCGACATGGACGCTATAAAGTAAAATAATAAATAGCATTACAAAAAATATCGAGGGCCACCATAAGAAGCTGTGAAGCCTGTGTGTGTTTGTGTCGGCTGCTCAACGATAGAGGTCGACATGGACGCTATAAAGTAAAATAATAAATAGCATTACAAAAAATATCGAGGGGGCCCACCATAAGAAGCTGTGAAGCCTGTGTGTGGTTGTGACGGCTGCTCAACGATAGAAGGTCGACATGGACGCTATAAAGTCTGAGAGCGCTGCTGTGGTAGCCAAGAGATCAGTTATTGTCATCTTTGGTATTTTATATCGCTTCCAGATAACCTTTGTTATCGATTTGGATTATCGATACCTTATAGCTAAACCTCCGTCCTGCTACTATACATAACATACCAATTATACTATTTAGGAAACAGAAAATTAAGCTTCGGAAGAATATAGCGATAAAGATATCCAGATTTAAGTGTTATATTAGTTAAAGGGAGAATATTTATCTTTTATTTGTTAAATGGAAAAATCGATCTGTTAACATAAAGGTGCACATTTTTTAATAGGTAGGAGTAATGTAGAATATTGTTTGCGTATAGAAATTTCTACGTCCATACGTAATAAAGTATTATATAAATAGTTAATTATTTAATGTGAAAACCTTAATACAAGACAATATTATTTAACATCTTAATTTTTTGTACAATTTGAACGTTTCAGAGATAACATATGTTTCCAATTATCAAAGGTAATTGAAACGTTCAGTCCGAATATAGTACGTGAAATTATATTTACTATTATTTGCTTGTAGGATTAAAATACTTTTGTACTACATTTTCTCTTAGTAAAGTTAGAAATATGCAAACTATTGTTTCTTAGTCAGTTACAAAGGTTCATATTCACGAAAAAAAAACTTATTCAAATGATTCGTTGTAATTTGAATTGCAGATATAAGTAGCCCATTATAAACCATTTATTCCATAATTTAACTATCAATTTATTCATATTAGTTATTGTACTTGGTGAAGTTTCAGTTTTGCCATATAAAGATCATACATATTTATCATTGGGCTTAAATGCATGATTATATGTAAAAAGGACAGATATAATTTGTACACGGTCGATGTATACGGTCGCATTGAAGGAATGATAATGACGGATTTAGCGCTAGGTGTAAACCTATCCAATAAACCACCCTCAAATAGTTTGTACATAGGCGGTGTATTGCAGATCAATGAAGGATCGATAGTGATGGATTTATACCTAGGTATAAGCCTAACCAATAAACAACCCTCAAATTGTTTGTACACGGGCTGTGTATTGCAGAGCATTGAAGGAGCGATAGTGATGGGATTTATACCTAGGTGTAGGCCTAACCAATAAACAACCCTCAAATTGTTTGTACACGGGCTGTGTATTGCAGAGCATTGAAGGATCGATAGTGCTGGATTTAGACCTAGGTGTAAACCTAACCAATAAACAACCCTCAAATAGTTTGTAGACGGTCGGTGTATTGCAGTGTATTGAAGGATCGATAGTGATGGATTTAGCGCTAGGTGTAAACCTAACCAATTAACAACCCTCAAACAGTTCGTACACGGGCGGGTGTATTGCAGTGTATTGAAGGATCGATAGTGATGGATTTAGACCTAGGTGTAAACCTAACCAATTAACAACCCTCAAATAGTTCGTACACGGGCGGTGTATTGCAGTGTATTGAAGGATCGATAGTGATGGATTTAGCGTTAGGTGTAAACCTAACCAATTAACAACCCTCAAATAGTTCGTACACGGGCGGTGTATTGCAGTGTATTGAAGGATCGATAGTGATGGATTTAGCGCTAGGTGTAAACCTAACCAATTAACAACCCTCAAATAGTTCGTACACGGGCGGTGTATTGCAGTGTATTGAAGGATCTATAGTGATGGATTTAGCGCTAGGTGTAAACCTAACCAATTAACAACCCTCAAATAGTTCGTACACGGGCGGTGTATTGCAGTGTATTGAAGGATCGATAGTGATGGATTTAGCGCTAGGTGTAAACCTAACCAATTAACAACCCTCAAATAGTTCGTACACGGGCGGTGTATTGCAGTGTATTGAAGGATCGATAGTGATGGATTTAGACCTAGGTGTAAACCTAACCAATTAACAACCCTCAAATAGTTCGTACACGGGCGGTGTATTGCAGTATATTGAAGGATCGATAGTGATGGATTTAGACCTAGGTGTAAACCTAACCAATAAACAATCCTCAAATAGTTTGTAGACGGGCGGTGTATTGCAGTGTATTGAAGGATCGATAGTGATGGATTTAGACCTAGGTGTAAACCTAACCAATAAACAAACCTCAAATAGTTTGTAGACGGGCGGTGTATTGCAGTGTATTGAAGGATCGATAGTGATGGATTTAGACCTAGGTGTAAACCTAACCAATAAACAAACCTCAAATAGTTTGTAGACGGGCGGTGTATTGCAGTGTATTGAAGGATCGATAGTGATGGATTTAGAGCTAGGTGTAAACCTAACCTATAAACCGACCCTCACATGGGCAGTTTCTCAACATAATGGTTCCGCCGAGGAGAGACCTTACAGTATTGTGTGAGTACATTAGACACGAGGTGTACAGTCTTGTATACACCTTTACAGTTAATATTTGGCTATTATAGTTTTCTTAATTCTTTTGCTTTAGAATATATTCCAAATCATGCATATAGCAATTACAGTCATGACATATCTTTAACTTCATTAAACGTAGTTTGAAGCCTAAATTATTAGTACACGAGTAAATTGTAAATTTTTGAAACATTAATTGAAATTTATAACTAATTATGACATAATTTTAATGCTATAAATCTGACGAACGAAGAGTGCGGCTTATAATTTAAAATTAAATATACGTCTAGTATATATGACTCTTTGATTTAAAAATTTAGGAGTAAACAATGTATAGATATTAGTAAATTGTTTGTATTTTGATACGGTATGTGTGAGTAAAACCAAAGATTCTGTGGCATAGCGTCTCTTTAGATACTTTTTCTATAAACATAAGCAAACAATTATCTTACAAACCAAGAAAAGTTATAAATATTTTAAATAGGTAACGATTACAATTATTTCAACTTTTGTAGAGTTTATTGTCTTAAGTATATATAAAAGTATGCCGTTCCGCTTATTTTATATTATGTGTTATGTTAAATCCTCATTCTTATTATCAGGATATTTTATGAACTAGTTTTAATAATCGACAAATTTACTCTTCAATTGAACAAAATATTTATATCTATTTTTCCTGTCTTTAGTAAGTTATCTGAAGGGCATCCAAGTTAGGGTAGGTTACTACAGAATTATAAAAACTAATTCAGAGGAAAACCAATAGAACCAGGTGCCTCACAACAGAAGCTAGTGAAAGTCGAATGCTTCGTAGAGGTTGCTCTTTAGTAATGTTCTGAAGATATATATCTGACAAGAGACAATAGAGCTATCGATGGCATCTCCTGTGGAATTTTAACAAATTTTTAGATTAAAAATACTTTATTATAACTTAAAATCGTTGTAATAAATAAGAGCTTCCATAATATGAACTTATCAATCTTTACTTTGGACCTCAAAAATACCTTTGTTTCTCTTATTGTATATTATATTTTCTTAGAACTGCACTAGATTATAGTAAATTAGTTATAAACACTAAAACTTAAAAATAACTGACTTAATTAAATATTTAAATTGAACTAAAAATTGTCTGTTGCTGTAATGTACGTACTTTATAATTTGCTTTTTTGCCTAAGTCTTTCCATATTTACTCATTAATAAACTTCAATAACTGATAAACAAGGCACTTTAAATTTATACACAAGGTATTTTTAATGTGAAATAAACAATTAAAATGTAACAAAGTATATGACGGAAAGAACTAATCTCGATATCTACAGGCTACAGCTCATCTCTATTACCCCTTCCACAAAGTTCACGTGAATCGATATAATTTTATTATACTTTTATTTACCTTTCTAAATTAAGTTATTCTTTATCAAAGCATATACAAATTGCATTATGTTAATGAATTATAAAATTAAAAATTCTCACAAATAGTTTGCAAATAGATGATTATTAATTATAGTTATCTTAAGTGATAACATAGTTTTTCAAAACCCTTGTATCCATAATGTCAACTGTTTCTAAAAGACAAACGGTAATTATTAAGTCCTGGATACAGCAATCAAAATTCGTTGTTTGTGTTTTTTAATTATATGGAGTGCAGTTTTAAATGCAAAATTCATGCATATGGTAGGAAAACAATTATCATTTATAATTTAAACGTAGGTGAAAATGCGGTGTATCAAAACACTCCTACCAATCATGTCAACTGCTGCCAATAGACAAGCGGTAATTATTGACGCTCAAAGTAGTCTTATTGGTGTTAAGTTTGTTAATAAACATTGATGACTTGAAGGGATGGGAGGATCTATGATAGTCGGATATCATGTAGGGTATTATATGTTATATAATGCATAAAAATACGTTTCGAGATAGTGATTAGGTGGTGTTAACATTCGAAACGTAGTTTTGTACTTTGTGTTGTATATGAAGATGGCCACTGATCGAAATCTTTCTATCGTTTAAAACTTTATCCATGATAAATTACTTTTGTCTACAAAAAATAATCCTTCCCTTATATATTCAGTTACAAACCTAAAAGAATAATGCTGCAAATATTATCAAACGTTGTTGTATGTGTTTTGTTATTTTTAGGGGGTGCAGTGTAAATGCAATGTTTTAGTGTAATGTTAAGATTATGTCTCAATAGGAAACGAGATAGAGACAAGTATTAAAATACTCATAAATATTATAAGCACTAAATATGATTTTTGAATGATTGTATGATATTCAATAAATTCTTCTTATTACATATAACACATATACATTGTTCAGTATGATGCAATAGATTATAATTTATAACTGAATAATAAAACAATTAAGACATTCATAGTAGAAACAGATTTGTGAGTGCAGTAGTATTAAATTTTGTTCTCAGTAACTAGTAAATGGAACAATCTAATGCTTTTAAAGATTGATGGCCGCTCGATAAGACTGGAGAGTAGAAAACTCTTGACTCTTAAGAGTGGCGGCGTCTCCAGGTAGAGTGCTCTTGTGGTAACATGAAATCTTTTCAGTCACTGATCTATATTACGTAGTGCCCTACAGCAGATATTATTTAAAAGATACTACAGTTTTGAATATAAATTAATTTGAAATGAAACTGGATGTAAATGGCAACAAAAGCTTTCGTTTGAATATAAATGTACCATTGAGTACTTTCTATATTAAGTGCATTACTTATTCTATCAAACACATTTTATAGTACCATTATTATACTTGTAAATGTAAATACCAATTACTTAAAGTACCGTTATGGTAGTGTACTAGTATAGGTAGAGTAAAGTTTTGAATATATTACAGGTACAATAATGATACTTTAAAATATATTTGATACATAAATATCTGTGTATTATTTAGTAAATAATAAAACTTAAACGAAATCAGATGTGATTTCACCAGTACCATGCAATGCACACCTCATTCTTCTGTAGAATGTTTTTGAGCTTATAGATTATCAAATGTTTGTAATGAAAAGAAGGTCAAAATATATTTGTGGCAAGAGGTAAGATGTAACATAAAAATAATAGTATTCCTAAAAAGTACAAGATAGTAATCCAAAATAATATTATACGATCCAAAACTCAGCAATTTTAAATGAAGGAACTATTTTGGGATATAAATTATATTTAATAAAACAGGTAAAATAGACTTGATGGTTAATTCAGGACTAAATTTGAGTTATCAGAACAATTTATTTTATTGTTTAAAAAATCACTCGTAGCCACTTAATTTATAAACGTCTCTAAAAATAATTACGTTCTTATCTCCAATACTACGACACACGATACACTGATTGGTTGATATGTCAGATGTCAACATAGGAGTTTAACCTCCACACTCTACTGTACAATAATTGTTTACACACTATACATTTGTCCTACAGAGCCACCATTAATAGGGACAAGCGGAGACATGATGATATTACTGCAGACGTCACTTCCAGGTCAATGACGTCATTAGTCTACTGCCATCTTGTCTGATGTCAGCGTAGCAGTTTAACCTCCACACTCTACTGTACAATAATTGTTTACACACTATAAATTTGTCATACAGAGCTACCATTAATAGGGGCAAGCGGAGACATGATGATATTACTGCAGACGTCACTTCCAGGTCAATGACGTCATTAGTCTACTGCCATCCTACATCTTGTCTGATGTCATCATATCAGTTTAACTTCCACACTCTACTGTACGGTAATAGTTTTACACACTATAAATTTGTCCTACAGAGCTACCATTAATAGGGACAAAGCGGAGACATGATGATATTACTGTAGACGTCACTTCCAGGGCAGTGACGTCATTAGTCTACTGCCATCCTCCATCTTGTCTGATGTCATCATATTAGTTTAACTTCCACACTCTACTGTACGGTAATAGTTTACACACTATAAATTTGTCCTACAGAGCTACCATTAATAGGGACAAGCGGAGACATTATGATATTACTGTAGACGTCACTTCCCAGGGCAGTGACGTCATTAGTCTACTGCCATCCTTACATCTTGTCTGATGTCATCATATTAAGTTAACCTCCACACTCTACCGTACGTTAATAGTTCATACACTATACATTTGTCGTTATCAAGCTCTTATATAACATATATTTAATATGATACTTCATGACGCTAGTATAATGCTGTAATATTTATACAGGGTGGTATTTTTAATAGGAAACCATTGCGATCTTGGAAATTAAAAGTTTGATATCGTTTTAAAATGCAATCTAGGAATTCTAGGAATGGACTATCTGTCCTTTTTTAGAGACATTTCAAAATAAGCATTCAAACGTTTAAATAGTAACCGCCATTTTTCCAATACGCTGGCCTCAGTGTACTTTTTGTTACTGAACAGTACATATTTTATTAATAATATAAATTAGTAAAGTAATTTTAAGATATTTATTTTCTTCATACCTTGCATATTTGTTTAAGAGCTCAAAGTGGGTGAGATTTCTTAAGAAGTTTACATTTTGGAACCTCATTGATAATATGCGTCTAACTTAATATTCTTCCTAACTGGAAATATAACTTACGTTAAGAATAAAAAATGCCTTAACATTACTTTTATATTTGAAATTAATAAAATGCAGGTTTGGTTTTGATGCGGGAAAGAATTGTGAAGGAAACAGGATTTTTTTCGGATATTTTCCAACGTTCAGTGATGTACAAACTTAGTTATACCAAGTATTGAGATTTACAATCTGATCTTTTCTTTATTTAAAGAACTTATCTAACACCATAATTAGAAAATATGTTTAAATAAACAAATCATACCAGAGCGTGACACGCATGTCAGGAATCACAACCTCCAAGTTATTTATTAACTTTACGAACTCTAATGCATGCACATGACCCATATATACCCAGAATATGGAGTAGATAAACGGTTGTACTCGTAGAAACTCGACACTGAACCTATGGGCCTGTGCAGGTCAATAAAAAACACAGCAATAATTATTAAAGTTAATGAGCTGAAAGGTTTTAACGAACAGTCTGCTTAAAACAATCCAAAGAAACATTAGAAAGTAAATTGATCTCTTTCTTACAACATATGCATTGATTTAATACTGTACCAAATTTAAAATGCTATTAATAACCGATGAAAACACCTTATCATTGCAATTATGCTTATAAATGATTGTTTAATGAGTTTTTAAAACACTATTTAAATAATGTCTGTTAAGGAGTCCAGATTTTTACTGCTTACCAAGAAAAAGTTAGAAAAAAACTTATTTCTAAGTTAATTAAATATTCAGAGTTTTTTTCTCAAAATATGCTTTTCAGTTTTTTACCATATGTTTTAATTTAGTACGAGAGAATAATTTATTTATTACGAAATTATTAAATCTATTTAATGCAAATGGAAAAACTAGGATTATACATAATTTATATTCTGTGGTAAAAAAGCTGCAGTTTTATTGTTGTAAAGTATTATAGTCGTAAGAGTATTTTAGTTTAGAAATAAAGATACTATAATTATTCATTTCATTTTTTATTAGTATAGAGTTTTTTAATTACAACACTATAAGAAATTCATTACAGCACTATATTTTTAGCTGCATACTTGACACAAAGAGATAAATGCATTTATTATTTACTGGTTGAGTTTTAATGAAAATATTACCAAAGGTTATAAGAAATGTGAGTACAGAACTTCATGTTAATCGAATGGAAGAAATCTTGATAGTAAATTGATTATTTTGGTCTGTTAGCTCCAGGAAATCGGTGAGAAGAAGAATCTTATATTTGTGGCTCTTAAATATCACTCTTCCGTTCCTATTTATTTTTATTACGTCTTTAAGTTATGAATGGGAATAGTTGGTTCTTTCAGTGCTTCAGAATCCCAGCACTTGCAGTAACACAATATTGCGCACCATCATTTACCACACTAGCAGTACTAACCAGACCGCAGGTTTGTTAACTTCACTGAAACACGTTAGATGTAGTCTTCATCCTAAGCAACCACCCTGATCACGTAAATATTCACGCTTAGTGCGGGAAGTATAGATTCTCTGCAACTCAGATACTCGGTATTTTCCGTGTATAATAACCAAGTAATCACTGAGATCCCGAGTAGGGATACAATAGTATTTAATCTCTAATTGAGTTTGGAACTAAATCTCAAATAAGGAGAGGATTATGTCCCGAAAACTGTTTTTAACAAGTTCGAATGAAAATTTATAACTAATTTGTATACAGACGGAATAGCCAACTTTTAAAATACTAAATGGCAGAATTATAGTTGTGTGAATAAGTGTATAAGTACATTATTGTTAGCAGAATACGTCTGAAAATCAAGTTTGTATATTTTAATTATACTTTAAATAATTTATATTGTTAAGGGTTAGCTTTAATAAAACGCTCGGTGAATATTAATCCAGAACATATTTACTTATCTTATAGATAAATTTAAGTATAATTCTTACAAACATAATTTAGGATGTAGTTAAATAGAACAATTATTTATAAAAGTTTCGCTAATTTTCACTGTTTCGAAACAGTTATTGACTACATTGCTTATCTGCTTATCTTATACTCACAAATATTTAACTCCGACACAGTCCATAATAAATAACACAATTATAACTGTCATGATCACGAGTATTACCACTTCTGGAGCTTACCTCACTCGCTGTGTCACTACAACTCCTTAGATGGTTATTGACACTCAAGGTTATTCATATTCGAGAGATTAATAGTGAAGGGCCACAGTGCTTACCTACCGCTCATGTAGGATGGGCGGAACGGACCAGATAAAAGGTACTGACCCAACCCACTGAGCGATCCCTCTCCAACCGCCCTATTAATCTAAGAATCCTCTTATTATTGTCACGGATCTTGAATGTTTGGTCATAATCCCTGTCCCTCCCTCCCTCTCTCCCCCTCCATCTCGCTCTCTCCCTCTATCCCCCCTCTCTCTCTCTCTCCTCTCTCTCCCTCTCTCCCTCTCCCTCTCTCCCCCTCCCTCCCTCTCCCTCCCTCCCTCCCACCCTCTCTCTCTCTCCCTCCCTCCCTCCCTGCCTCTCTCTCTCTCCCTCCCTCCCTCTCTCTCTCCCTCCCTCCATCCATCCCTCCCTCCCTCCCTCCCTCTCTCTCTCTCTCATCCTAAGCACTATCGTTGTTGTACAGGAGAGATACCGATGACTTCTAGAGGTAGAAGTGCTATAGATATATTTCTAAATATAGGAATCCCTTTTCTATTGGGAGAATAGCACCAAGTGATGGGACATGATTTTGGTCTTAACATTTTGCAAACCCAACATAAGAGACTTGTTTATATCAGAAGAGTAAAAAAAAGGCGACAGGACAAGATTGTGTACTTGACTTGAGCAAACCCTAAATAAGAGTCCTGTTTTATACCATGAGATTTGCAATTTTGCAACAATGTGATGGGACAAGATTGTGTACTTGATTTCAGCAAACCCAACATAAGAATCCCGTTTATACCAGGAGATTAGCAACAATGTAGTGGGACAAGATTGTGTTCTTGACTTGAGGAAACCCAACATATGAGTGCTGCTTATATCAGGAGAAACGTCCACCAGATGCGGTATTTCATCCGTGGTGTGAAACGTAAAGAGTTTTATAAGACAAATCACGTTTGATTAAAAATTTTATAAACTGTTTTTTCTTGTGTAGTAATAAAATCAGTGACTTTAAGGACTAAACTATTCACTCTTGAAGCTCAAATGACTATTATATGAATATTTGTAGTTAACCCTCCATCGGTCGCACTGTATCAATTTGATACGCATGCACGTTCTCCTCCGTGCTATTTCACGATGCGCGCGCATACTGCCATCCCCTCCCTAATGGGCTTCCCTCTCCTCATCACTAAACTGGCAGTACTACGCCCTGACCTTGAACGGAGCGTGTTTACGGAGCTGTATCAATTAGATACAGTGCGACCATTCCCGTTTCAGATTTACGGTATCAATCGATCGTTTCTGTTGCGCTTTTTAGGTAAAAAAATGTCTAAACGCAGTTTTGAAACTTAGAAAACCGATGACGGTCAGGAAACTGTCCATCGCCTCTTATTTTCTGATACAAGTGAAGAAGAGAATGAAATGTTAGAATACATTGATGGTGATAATAGCGATATAGACGGTGAAGATGTGGTTGAAGAAAGAGAAGAAAACTCCGATACAGAACAGAGTGCTGATGACGAACTAATGATGTTGGATGAACCACAGACGCAGGTGATCGTCCAGCCACAGCCGCAGGTGATCGACCAGCCACAGCCGCAGCTGATCGACCAGCCACAGCCGCAGGTGATCGACCAGCCACAGCCGCAGGTGATCGACCAGCCACAGCCGCAGCTGATCGACCAGCCACAGCCGCAGGTGATCGACCAGCCACAGCCGCAGCTGATCGACCAGCCACAGCCGCAGCTGATCGACCAGCCACAGCCGCAGCTGATCGACCAGCCACAGCCGCAGGTGATCGACCAGCCACAGCCGCAGCTGATCGACCAGCCACAGCCGCAGCTGATCGACCAGCCACAGCCGCAGCTGATCGACCAGCCACAGCCGCAGCTGATCGACCCAGGTGATCGACCAGCCACAGCCGCAGCTGATCGACCAGCCACAGCCGCAGGTGATCGACCAGCCACAGCCGCAGGTGATCGACCAGCCACAGCCGCAGCTGATCGACCAGCCACAGCCGCAGGTGATCGACCAGCCACAGCCGCAGGTGATCGACCAGCCACAGTCGCAGGTAATCGACAAGCCACAGCCGCAGGTGATCAACCAGCCACCACCTCTACAACGTCAGGTTCGCGAAGAAGATGCACAAGACAACTTGTTTTTGACAGCTAAATGGGGTAAGAATGATACAATTAAGTGGTTCTTAAGACCTCGGCAGTACAATCAAAGAACACAGCCACAAAAACATTTTGCGACGTCTGCCTGGCGTGATTGGGTCTGCACGTCAAAGCAAATCCGAATTAGATTGTTGGTCCCAACTTTTTCACAGATTCCATGTTAGAAAAAATTGTTTTGCATACAAATCAGTATATTACCCTTGTACAGCTAAAGTACACTAGACTTCGTGATGCCAAAACCACTGACTTGATCGAAATAAAGGCGTTCATAGGCATACTTTACCTTTTAGAAGTTTTTTAAGTCAAACAGGCAAAGTCCTGGATGAGATATTTTCTACCGATGGTTTCGGCATAGAAAAATGCAGAATGACGTTTTTAGTCTCAGTCAGACGGTTTAAAATTTCTCCTAAGATGCTTAAGATTTGATGATAGAAGTACTCGAGACGAGCGTAAAGAGATCGATAACTTAGCCGGCTATCAGAGAGATATTTACAGACTTCGTAGGTAACTTTAAAAAATGTTACTCTCACGGAGAAAATTAACTAAGTAACTATTAGATAATTAGATAAGTAACTATCGATGAAAAACTGGAAGCCTTTCGTGGTGGTTGCCACTTTAAACAGTATATTCCCTCAAAACCAGCAAAATATGGCATCAAAATCTTTGCTCTTTGTGGACACTAAAAACATTTTACACTAGCAATCTTGAAGTGTACTGCGCTAAACAGCCAGATGGCCCTTTCTGGGTCAGCAATAAGTCGGACGATGTTGTTAAGCGATTGGTTTGAACCAATACATAACAGCGGCAGGAACATTACTGCCGATAATTGGTTCAAGTTCGGTAAGCCTTGTTGACCATTTGAAAGAAAAAAAATTATCATTTGTTAGTACGATAAAAAAAAACCGGACTGGTATTCCTTCTGAGCTGACATGTACAAAAGGAAGACCTTTTGCAGTCAAGCTATTTCGTGTATGGTGAAAATTCAACAATGGTATCATATGTACCAAAAAAAAACATAAATGTTTTGTTGATATCAAGCTTACATTTCAGTGACGAAATTGATGCTCACACAAATAAGCCTGAAATTGTCTTGCACTAGAATAAGCACAAAGTCTGGTGTAGACTGTGTTGACAAGTTACGTGCTTCGTACAACGTTGCCAGAGGTACCCGCCGATGGCCGATGGTAATTTTTTATGCCTTGTTGAATGTAGCAGGCATCAATGCTCAAGTAGTTTTCTTTTGGAAATGACGTTGTCACCAAAAATTAGAAGATTGTTTCTACGAGAACTCAGTAACTCCCTTGTAGCTGAACACATTCAACGAAGGTGTGAGACCATACCAGTTGGAGGGATTCCCTTGCACATTCAACATGGACTGAAGAAAATATGCAGCGCGCTGACCGGGATGGAAATGAATGTAAATAGAGAGAGGCCACAGTCAGAGAAGCGGACAAGGTGTGAGTTCTGCAAGCTCGATAAGAAAACCCGACTTACAAAAACACTTTGCAGAAAGTGTAAGAAAACCATCTGCAATGAACATACAGAGGTTGTGTGCGTACGCTGCTATCCGAACATGTTAAAACAGTGTTCCTTCGTACATAAGTTCTTGAGTTCATTAGATATATTACAGCAAGTGGTAGTAGTACTGTATTTTCCTTTTAAAAAATATCTTATATTTTTAGCGACAGAAACAACTACTTTTTGTACTGCAATTGTTTGGCTAAACAATGGCAAAAATATATGTAACTAGTTTTCAATATAAATATATTCCATTATTCCTGATCGTTATTGCGTGTTATTTCTTCAAATCCATGTACTTTACCAAATGTGTATCAAATAGATACAGTGCGACCATTCCCGTTTCAATAACAATTTGGTTTGAGTGCACACTTTTTGTAAAATATTTTTAATATTTCTTAAACTACATTTAAAAAACAACTATGATATTTGAAAAGCATAAGACATATTTTTAGAACCTATAAATATAAAATAGTATATGATTATACTGGAGTAAATACCAGTGAAATTAGTTTAAATACAAATGTATCAATTTGATACAGTGCGACCTGTCATGTAACGTTTCAGGTGCGACCGAAGGAGGGTTAAATAAGTAATCTTACTATAAATAATACCAAAAGTTGTTAATTATTAATGTAACCTTTATATATTGTTTTTATACTTGACATTAAGCCACATAATTTAATGCATCAAAAATTTAATGATTTATTATTCACCTTAAGTACGTATTATAATGTACTTAATGTCTTAAAAATGTTTATTTTTCTCAAATTTGTTTCACGATATAATTTGTCAGTAAAAATTATTTCTATCTTATTATATTTAAAAATTCTCAATTAATTTACATACTCCCAAAAATAGTCAGTAAGTAAATAAAAAAACAAATATATATCTAGAACTAAGGGGTTTTTTTCAGGCTCTTATAATTTGTATTTTAAATCTACCCTTTTATTGTAAAAATCTCATGTTGTGTGTGTACATGTGTTTTTTATTCCATCATATTAACCTATAGGACTAATTACACTAAAATATTAAAGGGTCCCTAAAATATTTTTGTAGGGTCCCTTAGGTCTATTCCTTTTCAAAAATACTTCCTATTTAAAACACAGGATGTTTCAGACCACCTATCTCAAATTTTAGCAGCCAAACGGCTAACTGCAGATGTCTATTTTAAACATCGCAACAATGCCCAAATAACCTATTTTTTAATTATTGATTAAAAAAAAATAATATGTGACCCAAGAATAGGCTCCATGTTTGAATCTCAAAATTTTCAAAAGTATACTAACGTCTCCTTATATATTATTCAAATGGTTCTAAGAATGCTAAAAAAAATTTGGCAAGACAAAATTAATATTGTAATTTTTTATTGCCGCTCCTGTGATACAAATCCACTACTACATGATACCTCGCATGGTCTTATTGTAATTCTTTTACTGTAAAAGTTACATTTTAGGTGTGAAATAACAAGATCCGTACACATTCAAACTGTAAGGGGGGATTTTACACAACAAAGTTAAAGGGTGTACAAAACTTGACAACTTATACATTTTAAAGTTCTTTTATATTTCCACCCCATACAGAAATGTGGCAAATAAACTGTAAATTTAGGTACGGAGTGAAAGTGTAACTTTCCCTCTTTATAAGTAACTAGGCAAAACGAGACCGCATGTAATATTTCACAATAATTGTTCTTTAACAACAACAGCAACTACAAAACTCACAAGAGAGACACATGAGATAAGCGCCTCTCAGATTTGAATGAAAAACACTCCTTACCTGATAAATTATTTAGTTTGTATATCGGTGTAAAACCTGTATATAGATGTATATATACATGTATATATAAGTGTTACAGGCAGGCCAGCTTAGAATAGTTGCATGAGAAGGGAACATCGTGATTCTTAAATTATTTATTTAATAATTAAATATTATTAAAATAAATATTTGTTACTCCACTGTGTGAATTCCGAGGCAAAATTATTGATTGTATAGAGAGAATAAATAACTTTCATTGAAACGCTAACTAATTTTAATCTAAGTGAACCATGCAATCAATTTCGATCAATTGGATCGACACGTCCAACTATAAAATTAATGCTGAAATCATTTGAGCTGATGTTCGCTCGGCTCCGATGTATCAGGGGAGTAGAGACAAGTCAGTCTGTAATCACAACCAGGGGTAATATTTATATTGTAATCCGCACGATGATATGGTTCAATATTACATACGATGTATCAGGGGAGTAGAGACAGGTCAGTCTGTTAATCACAACCAGGGGTAATATTTATATTGTAATCCGCACGATGCTATGGTTCAATATTACATACGTTGTATCAGGGGAGTAGAGACAGGTCAGTCTGTAATCACGTGGTATTTATTTATACTGTAATCTGCACGATACTGTGGTTCAATATTACATACGATGTATCAAGGGAAAAGGGAAAAGATAGTACGGTGTAATTAGACCTAAACCTCAACATCCAAAGTAAACGTTTTACTCCAACACCAAATTGCTCTACATAGTCCCCTTATTCTATGGTAACAATTTACACCATTTTGAGCGTCGGGTTTGGTGGTGAGGGTGAGGGGGGGGGATTTGAAAAATCACTAGTTTTTTTTAGTTTTTCGTAAATATTTCAAAAACTAAGCGGTTTATCCTAAACATTGTTATATACAAAAATGTTCTACCTTAAATTTTTAAATAAGAATGGTCCTTTTCATAATCACTCTAAATTGTACGGTTCAAGAGTTACAGACGGTGTAAATGTTAACTTTTTCGTAATTTTGATAATTGTTTTAAAAAATAAGCTTCGTAAAAGAATGTTGCTATTTTAGTGGCCGGTGGTATGTTAGTGATAAGCCCTTGAAGGAACGACAACCTCACCACCTTATCAAGGGGCACTCTTTTTTAAGGGGAAAAAGAGGCTTCCACAGGCCTAGGCCATATAAACCTGTGGCACGAGAGAAACCCACCCTGAACTTTCTACGAACATTTTAACATAAATTCACTTCTTAAGCATAAATATCTTTCAAATTTGGAATGTTCAATGTCTTTATTAACTTCACTCATCCTCCAGCACATTATCCTCCTCCTCTAGCTCGTCGTCTAAGATGTTATTATTGTCCATGTTATCACATGCTTGGCCTGAGCAATTGCTGCATATGCTAGTGCAGTTTTAGACCACTCCTTCTGCATTCACAATTACGAAACGCATTCATCTTTGCAAGTACACATTATAAGGGACAGTAATTCCTGGGGGCTGCAGGACGTGCTGTTGTAATTGGTGTCAGGTGGTCGCCAATCTTCTTCCAACCCCACTCGAGTGGATCCTTATCTTCATTCAGCAGCCACTGTTGTACCTGGTGGTAGGTCCTAAATGAATGCTGTCTGACGCTCTTGAAGTGGGGGGTAGTGCAACCAACTTCAGTAATGCATGTATAGGCTGCTTTGCAATCGCTTTCAAGTAGGACTGGTAGCGGAGACAATCTAGATCTTCAGTGTTCTTGGCTCCAAACATTGCAAGTAGGAAGTAATTTCCTGCATCAGCCACTGCACTGGGGTCGGCTTTGGGGTTGTTGAAGACCAGAAGTTTTTTCACGAAGAACGTTGTTGGCTTGAACTTTCCTATAAGGTGCATTTTTTCCCTTCTTATAGACAGCAGACACAGTATCACATCCTGTGAAGGCGTATGTAACCAGAAGTACATCTTTCATATCCCCAATGCCTTGCTGAATGTCAGAAATAATGTACACTTTTTCCTGGTGATTTCCTTTTTTAGGTACGACCATTTTCAGTTTATTCCCTGAAGGTGCGTGGACAGTCAACAGTACTAATAAGTCCGTGTCATCACCAATAACACACGTTTGAACATCTTTCTTCGCTTCATCAATAGCTGTTAAGACTACTAATTAGGTCAGCATCACCCGATGCTTGAAGAACTGTGCAACCACATTGTTGCAAGTGCGATGAAAGGAGGGTTATTAGACCCATCTTGTTTTTAGCACTAGCTAAAAATTCATTTTGATTTATGTTGACATGGATTGAGTCTTCTACTTTGACCACAATGTTGGAACGTGATCTTCGTAAGTGTTCTTGATCTTTTGTGTTACTTCGTTCGTAACCATCAAAAACAACAGTCGCTTTTCCCATAATGAGTACATACGTAATCACTATATTGTTTGCAAATCTGTTTAAATGTAGCAGGCTGTTGCCAGACAACACGATGTAGGAGGTGGCCTCCGTCAATTATATAGGACACTTTCACTGGGTCATCGATGTTTGATGATTCTTTTGAATCTGAAACCAAAACCGTCACCATTGATGATTTTTTTTTCCCCTTCCCTCATCAAGCCAGATTCGTCAAACAGTGATGGAGGATATGCACAGAGTTCAAACTGAAAAATGTCCTCTAATCTCTCATCACTCCTTACTGTACACACCATCCGATGTAAGAGAGTGTTAGGTTTTACACATACCATGTCGTTGTTAATTTTCACCGACTTCGTTATAGAGGCTAGAGACTTGACAGCAAACTTTCTTTTCATGTGTATTTCTTTAAATGTTTTGTTTTCAATAGCTTTGATGGATATGGCTCCTATTTCAAATGCTTTATCACAGTTTACACTTCTTTTTCCTGGTAAAACTGCAAAATTTAAACTATTACCATAACGCTGGATAAGTTTTCTTTTGAAATGTGTGACAGTATATGGCTCAACTTCAGGGCTCAGACGAAGGAATTATATTTTGTAGTTTCTTCAAAGTCGTATTGACATTCATTGTTTTCCTCCAAATAATCACATAGCTTTTCAAAAGCGTCTTCTCTTTTGGCATCAGCACTAGACCCACCTTTACTGGTTGCTACTTCCTTTTTCGGGCCGTGACGATCCTGGCTTTTGAAATGTCTGATAACAATGCCAGTGGTACCTCCCATCAGAACTTACGAGATCTATGACCTGAGAGAGCCTCACACTTACCTCATCTCCCCACTTGTCATGCCTGTTATTTGCTTCCGTTCTGATGCTTTCAATCAGTTCAAGTTTCTGCAATAAACTCCACTTTTCTTGAGCAGGATGTATTTAGATACATCTACACACTTGCGACCACAAAGAAAACATAAGGCTTTAAAATCAATTGATTCACGTGGTATCTTTGCTGGAGGTTCTTTTTTCATTTCAGGTGGTTTTGGACTTAATATATAGGTTTGTCGACACTTAACTATGTACTTGAAGCGAATCATTTCTGCAGGAACTTGGCTTTGACGCCATCTTTACGTATTTCACTGTACTGAATTATTTTGTCCACCGCCTTTCTAGTCAGAGTAATTAGTTCACCACCCTTGTCCTTACAAGGTTTTAACACACACTCCGCCATAAGTAACACATTGTTACTATCTCAAGTTGATTTTTCAAATAATTCGCACGTTACTATAAACACCAACCATAAAAAGATTTACAGCAAAACTGCACTAGAAGTACCACTCACAAACGTACTCAACTTGTCTCCTAAGACGACTGAAGAAGAATATCGATCGATCTGTGACAGTGCGTTAGGGAGGGGTGGAATGGAGGGGGCAGACAACAGGTACAGAAGACAGAACCGCCATTGGTTGCGGCCCGCGGTCCAAGGTCACTATGATGGCGGCCCACGCTTGTACTACCACGTTTCTCTCCTAACAATTATTTTTACTTTTTCAACCTTCTATGGTGCCTCTTCGCCTCTTTTTGGACTATAATACTGTAGTATATTATTACTCTTTAATTAAATCATTTACATATTTCTATATAGCTTTATTTGGAAAAAAACCTTAAAAATTATATTATTTTTATTTTTACACCGTCTGCAACTCATGAACCGTAAATTTTATAGGGAATATGCATAGGACATTTTTTGTTTAAAATTTCATGTAGAAACATTTTTGTATATAACACTCTTTGTGATAAACAGCTTAGTTTTCAACCAATTTCCAAAAAACTAAAAAAACTACTAAATTTCCTACTTTTCTCCCCCGTCCCCCCCAAACCCGACGCTCAAAATGGTGTAACTTTTTACCAAACAATAAGAGGGTTATATAGAACAATTTGGAGTTGGAATAAAACTTTTACTTTGGATGTCAAGGTTAGGCCTTTTTTAGGTTAATAACACCGTACTAAGACAGTTCAGTCTGTAATTCCAACCAGGGGTAATATTTGTATTGTAATATGCACGATGCTGTAATTCAATATTACACACGTCGTTTTAATCGGTTTCATTTATAGATACATTAAGAGGTTTCTTTTTTGTTGGAACTTGCGTTAAATTTGTAAGTGTAAAGATTTATTTCTTGAATAAAAAATATATTAATCTTGTAGGCTTTTCGCACCGTAAAAGTCAATTTTAAAACATACTATTCTTTTTCATATATATTAAAAACAAATTTAACTAAATCAGTTAATAATTTTTTAGGCCATTCCCTGATTTTAAGACATTATATCCTATATAAAAATCGTGCATTTTAGTAAAGCTGTATTCATTAATATATATCATATAATATCATTAAAAATTGTTCACATTCATCTGAGGAAAAACCAACTGTTATATATTTAAAGTTTAAAATGTGTAACATGGTAGGCCGTATCTGGATAAGCAAACTACGGTATAAACTTTAAACTTGGCATGGAAATAACGTTTCGAGCTTGTTAACCTGAGTTTTGGTTCTCTTTGTGAAACATTTTAAGAGTGTCTGTGAAGTACATGCGACTCACTGTTATTACTTACTTAACAAGTAAGTAAATAAATAACTTATATATTGCATTTTGTTTATATTTAAATCCATAATTAATTTGTATATTTCAAGATTCTATCCTGAATGTTTGATTAAATATAACTACACCATATAAAAACAATAAGACAAAACCAAATCTTCGACTCTGCTTGTATTGATATATAGTCACAGTCACAATCAAGTGATACTCTGCCACAGTAACAACGTAGCAGAAATAACGACAGGTCGGTTAACTAACGAAAAGCGTGACACTGTCGAATTTACACCACGACCCCTCTGTTTGTATTGATATTATAATAACAGTTAAGAGAGAACCTGCCACAGTAAAAAACATAGAGGAAAGAACGCCAGTGCGGTTAACTAACGAAAAGTGTGACACTGTCGAATTTACACCACGACCCCACTGTTTGTATTGATATATAATCACAGTTAAGAGAGAACCTGCCACAGTAAAAACATAGATGAAAGATCGCCAGTGCAGTTAACTAACGAAAAGCGTGACACTGTCGAATTTACACTACGACCCCACTGTTTGTATTGATATATAATCCACAGTTAAGAGAGAACCTGCCACAGTAAAAAACATAGAGGAAAGAACGCCAGTGCGGTTAACTAACGAAAAGTATGACACTGTCGAATTTACACCACGACCCCACTGTTTGTATTGATATTATAATCACAGTTAAGAGAGAACCTGCCACAGTAAAAACATAGAGGAAAGAACGCCAGTGCGGTTAAACTAACGAAAAGTGTGACACTGTCGAATTTACACCACGACCCCACTGTTTTTATTGATATTATAATCACAGTTAAGAGAGAACCTACCACAGTAAAAACATAGAGGAAAGAACGCCAGTGCGGTTAACTAACGAAAAGTGTGACACTGTCGAATTTACACCACGACCCCACTGTTTGTATTGATATTATAATCACAGTTAAGAGAGAACATGCCACAGTAAAAACATAGAGGAAAGAACGCCAGTGCGGTTAACTAACGAAAAGTGTGACACTGTCGAATTTACACCACGACCCCACTATTTATATTGATATATAATCACAGTTAAGAGAGAACCTGCCACAGTAAAAACATAGATGAAAGAACGCCAGTGCGGTTAACTAACGAAAAGCGTGACACTGTCGAAATTTACACCACGACCCCACTGTTTGTATTGATATTATAATCACAGTTTAAGAAGAGAACATGCCACAGTAAAAACATAGAGGAAAGAACGCCAGTGCGGTTAACTAACGAAAAGTGTGGACAACTGTCGAATTTACACCACGACCCCACTATTTATATTGATATATAATCACAGTTAAGAGAGAAACCTGCCACAGTAAAAACATAGATGAAAAGAACGCCAGTGCGGCTAACGAAAAGCGTGACACTGTCGAATTTACACCACGACCCCACTGTTTGTATTGATATAGAATGAGTTAACCTTTCTTTACAAACCCTTGGTAACCTAATTATTTTTAAGTTATGTCTCTCAGTCGAACTAAAAATTAATTTTAACTACGTGTAACTCTAGTACAAATAGAATTACATATCTAATTAAACCTCTTTAGGTTTAATTGTTCGATGTTGGTCAACACAAGCATATTATGCCATTGCAGTCTTGCGTGTTAGTGTGTGTGTGTGTGTGTGTGTGTGTGCGCGTGCGTGAGTGTGCGCGCGTGCGTGCGTGTGTGTGTGTGTGTGTGTGTGTGTGTGTGTGTGTGTGGTGTGTGTGTGTGTGTGTGTGTGTGTGCTGTGTGTGTGTTTAGAGTACAAAAACCTTTATTTCAAAAATTTACATTAATTTACAGAGTCAGGTGCTTGGAAGCACTTGTGACTTATTATTACAATATAATGCAATACAATGAAACAAAATATACATGCAGTTGGCAATTCAATGTTTTTTTTCTTATTTTTATGTTTTCTTCCACCATGGTGCAAAAAATACTATACTCTGGCAATTCAATGTTTTTTTCTTATTTTTATGTTTTCTTCCATCATGGTGCACAAATACTATTACTCTTACTATCAGTCCATAACATATACTTAACTTACTACTTATAACATTCCAGATTTTTAACAAGAACAAAGTATATGTTATCAGTCAATAACATATACTTAATTTACTACTTATACAATCCAGATTTTAAACAAGAACCATCTCAAAAAAAACGAGATAAAAAATTAACAAGCATAAATATATTAAGTTTTAACAAATAAATAAATATATAAATAATAAAATATTAAATATCAATTTTTGGCCAGAAACACTTTCTATCTCCATGAACAACCCAAAACCATAAGATCAACAAACAATATTCAAAATACCAACAAGCAATTTAATATATAAATAGATTAAAACAGATAAATAATAGATCAAAACAGCAATAGAGTATTATAAATTTCAAAAATAATCAACAAGTACAAATATATAAAATAGATTTATCGAAAAAATAAGTATCAAACAGTAAATAACAAATATAAATTACCAATGTGTGTGTGTGTGTGTGTGTGTGTGTGTGTGTGTGTGTGTGTGTGTGTGTGTGTGTGTGTGTGTGTGTGTGTGTGTGTGTGTGTGTGTGTTGCGTGTGTGTGTGTGTGTGTGTGTGTGTGTGTGTGTGTGTGTGTGTGTGTGTGTGTGTGTGTGTGTGTGATGTGTGTGTGTGTGTGTGTGTGTGTGTGTGTGTGTGTGGTGTCTGTGTTTAGAGTTTACAAAAACCTTTATTTCAAAAAAATTTACAGATTCAGGTGCTTAGAAGCACGTGATGACTTAATATTAACAATATAATGCAATACATTAAACAAAATATACAAGCAGTTTGGCAATTCAATGTTTTTTTCTTATTTTTATGTTTTCTTCCACCATGGTGCACAAATACTATACTCTTACTATCAGTCCCATAACATATACTTAATTTACTACTTATTACATTCCAGATTTTAACAAGAACCATTTCACAAAAACGAGATAAAAAAATTAACAAGCATAAAATATATTAAGTTTTAAAAAATAAATAAATATATAAATAATAAAATATTAAATATTAAAATATCAATTTTTGGACAGAACACTTTCTATCTCCATGAAACAACCCAAAACCATAAGATCAAGAAACAATAATTCAAAAATACCAACAAGCATTTAATATATAAATAGATTAAACAAATAAATAATTATCAAAACAGCAAATAGAGTATTATAAATTTTAAAAAATATCAACAAGTATAAATATATAAATAGATTTATTGAAAAATAAGTATTCAAACAGTAAATAACAAATATAAATTACCAATGTGTATGTGTGTGTGCGCGCGTGTGTGCGTGCGTGTGTGTGTGTGTGTGTGTGTGTGTGTGTGTCGTGGGATTGTAGAAGTCTGTGTGTTATGTTATTCAAAAAGATCTTATATATTGTTTTGTGAAATGCTGTGATCTCACATACCTCACCAAATTGAACATTTAAAAAAATGCTAAAAAATTAGTGTAAAACACAGTTTGTGGCAAGAACCATGTTAAAATTACATTGTTGAACATCAGTAAATTTTCAATACTAAAAATGCTCTATTTTTCTGATAGAATAATTCCTTTGAGATGCGGTTTGTGGCATTCAATTCAGTTAAGCTATTACCTTTAAAATTATGTATCACAAGGTATAGGCTTCCATTAAGAATATTCACGATACCCCTCGGCAGGACGTCCCCCGTTGGTGTGACATAACAAAACATTGTTCCACAAAGTAGAATGCCCAATCTCTATCACGATTGTAAGAGGTTTCAAATTTATATTTAAATTATTAAAGGATATATTTGGGTGTTTCCAGACATAATATACACCCTGTAATATATATAGTAATATATATATAATAAAGGGATTCGTATATATATATATATACTATAATATATATATATATATATATATATAGTAACTAAGAGAAGTATAGTAGTAAAGACATTATGTGAGAGCATTAATAAAGGTACTTTCTTCCCCTCAGTAAAAAGTAATGATGTGTAATTAGAGTTGCATGTCTAACCACATATACGTTTTAACTCCTTTTTTCTAAATTTTGAAAAACTATTACAAGAACCTTTATTAAATATACATTAACCTTTCTTCTATTATCAATGTTTCCTATATTCCATTTCATGTGCAGAAATCCTGTGTAGGTGTTTTGTAGTATAATATATAAACACTAATAATTGACGTTTAATGTTTTTCGAAATTAATGGTAAACCCAATTCGTATTATTATTAATTTTAAATAAAAAAATGTGAAAAGTGCCATTTTAGAATGTTTATTTCAGGCTTTTTGGTATGAATTTAAATATAAAGATATTTACCAGCTAAAATTGATTAGTTTATTTATTATCATTAAGTAGTATATTTATATTTCTAGAAGTATTATAAATACCATTATAGGAGTTGTTTTAACTAAAGCAGTTCATAATTCACTTACAAAAAGATTACCTTTTACAGATCTCCCGACATGGATACATTTCAGACAAAGAAGAGTTTTTCCGTTAAAGAGCGAGGTAATTAGTAAACCATCTACATTGATTACCTTTTATTATGATCCAATGTAAGTCGTGCTTGGTGAACCTTAGCTTGATCTGAACACGGTTTTAATGGGATTAAAAGCGAAATACAATGTTTCCTTTTTATAATAACTAAATTATCTGGAATAATTTCTTCAATTATAAACTCAGCTGTGGTCCTTAGTTACCTAAATTTACTCTTGCAGAAACTGTTCAATGAGCTGAAGTTGCATTGCCATATATTAACAACTGTTCAGTGAGCTGAAGTTGCATTGCCATCTATTAACAACTGCTCAGTGAGCTGAAGTTGCATTAGCATCCATTGGCAACTGTTCAGTGAGCTGAAGTTGCATTGGCATACATAGAAAAATGGGTTTAATGAGCTTAAGTTGCATTGTCATCCATTGACAACTGTTCAGTGACCTGAAGTTGCATTGCCATCCATTGAAAACTGCTCAGTGAGCTTTAAGTTGCATTGTCATCCATTGACAACTGTTCAGTGAGTTGAAGTTGCATTGTCATCCATTGACAACTTTTCATTGAGCTGAAGTTACATTGGCATCCATTAACAACTGTTCAGTGAGCTGAAGTTGCATTGCCATCCAATGACAACTGTTGGTGCGAATCAATTTTATTGTTGTTTACTTTCACAAATATTGTATCTTATGATGTTATGGAATGGATAAGTCTGAAAAATTCAAAGATAGCATTTTATGAATGGAACGAGAAACTCTTACGACTTACTGGTAATAAACTATATGGATATATTCTCGAAGTTTCCCTAAATAATCAACAAGTTTACAGAATTCTTATAAATATCTACCACCTGCTCTCGAAAATTAAACAAATAAACTTAATAAAATTGAATATGTTGTTTATTTCGATAAATTAAAAATTTTATTAGAACAAGAAATGATTTTGAAACATGTTAATAGTGACCAATAGTGGATATGATCAAAAACCATGTAAGAAATAACATAAGTATGATAGTTAAATATGGGGTTCCTGGCGCACTTTCGGAGCCAACCGAAAAAGCAATGTAAAATACTGTTCAATGTTACCATAAAGGAAGCTGAGAAATAACACAGCAAATCTCAATGAAAAATTAACCGAATCTACAGTCGTTCGTCTCCAAAAGCGATCGGTACAATTACTATCTACTCTGAGGAATGAAAAATTAACCAAATCTATAGCTGTTTGCTTCTACTTTCTTAAGCTGTGCTTTGTAAAATGTTGTCAAATCTGCTACGAATAAAGGAAAAATCTTCGAAATCTTAATAAAATTTAATTCAATTTAAAACATTTTTACTAAAAACACATACTGTACTTTAATAAAAAACTTTTCTACTAAATATAAACAACATGAACTCACCAAGCTCTCTTCAGTTTCTCTAGCATTTCAAAAACTTACAAAGAAAGACAATTTTTAACGAGTTCAACGAATTACTAAAACATTTTAAAGAACAGTTGATACTTTCCTTAAATGATACAGAATTCAAAGAACTTGTAAAAGTCTTTTGCAGAAAAAAACGTCTAATGGAGTGTTTTACTATCGGCAAAAAACTAAAAAAGTAAGGGATTACATATTTAATATAATTACGAAAGATATTGAAAAGAAAGTAAAAAATAAAACAAACAGAGAGTTTTCATCGTTTTTTTTATGACATTTTTCCCATATTATTACGTTCTTTCAAGATAATCAAGACTTAATTGATGAATTTCTTAGGAATTTTTGTGAGTATCAAGAATTTATCAACACAATTCATTAAAGAACATTATAGAATTTTTCTTATAGAATATAGCCACATTTTGTGTGAAACAAAAGGTATTACTGTAGATAATATTCCATGTGATTCCTATGAAGAAAGACACCAACTATGGTTATCAAAACAGTACTATGGACGTGGGGAGGGACTGCAAGTTTTAGAGTTAAGACTTTATTCTACAAAGTTAATTGTTTATAATTTCTTTATCTTTAATAGTCTTCTTTCCAGTAACAACCAAGTGTAATTTTTCATTTTTGTTTAATTCTTTAATCTTTTTCTCATCCAAAACAGTCAAAAAACAAAAGGTTTAAATTTAAACAAACCGATATACATAGGATTTTCAGTTCTTGACCTATCAAAATTGCTAATGTACGAGTTTTATTACGATAAATTAAAGAAGTTTGATCCAGATTTGAATCTTTGTTACATGGATACAGACAGTTATTTTTCTAGAATTGAAACGAGATCCTTTTAAAAATTATTAAAGAAAATATAGAGGACTTTGATACGAGCGATTATCCAAAAGATCACGAATGTTTCACTACTAAAAATAAGAAGGTAATAGGGAAATTCAAAGATGAGTTAAATAGCGAAGTTTTAGAAGAATTTTGTGGATTGAGATCGAAAATGTACTCGTACAAATATCTAGACAAAAATCCAGTAAGATGCAAAGGGATTAAGAGAAGCGTTGTAAATAAAACAATAAATATCGAAAACTTGAAGAAATGTTTGTTCGAAGATAAAGAAGAATTTAGGGAGATGACAGTCATCAAAAAGTTATAAACATGAGTTGTACACTGTCACCATAAACAAGCTGGCACTGAACGCTAAAGATGATAAGAGAATTGTCCTAGAAAATAAGATCGATACAGTACCGTATGGCTATGAAGCAAAATCTGATATATTAGACGAATTAAATAAACTTGGAAACTTTGATATGTAAATGGAAGATGATTTAATTCACCGTCACAAGTGTAAAAAGGAAAACGAAAAATATAAATTCTAAGATTGTTCAAACTCAAAACGGATTGTATAGAATTGCAGCAAAATGTTCAAAATGTAAGACAAATAAGAGTAAATTTATAAAGAATCCTTATGAAAAACAAGTAAAGAAAGAATTGAAGACTAAAGATGAGATAGAGAATTGAAGCTCGAGAAATTCATGCACCAGTACGAAAAAAGTTTTAAAAAGAGAAAAATTATAACATTAGGAATTGACGATTTATGGGCAGCAGATTTAGTTATAATGTCTAACTATTCAGATTCAAAATGATGGATTTAAGTATATGTTAAATGTTATTGATACTTTCTCAAAATATGCTTGGTCAAGAGCTATCAAAAGAAAAAAACGGCAAGGATATTTCAAAAGCTTTCGAAGATATAGTAAAAGAATGCCATAAGGATCAATCACAAACCTCCTAACCTACTTCATACAGATAAGGGTTTAGAGTTTAAATATAAAGAATTTAACGATGTTTTGAGGAAATACAATATTAAGATTTATCATACTGAAAAACGAAGAGAAATCAAGTATTGTAGAGAGATATAACAGAACTCAAAATGAGAGAATGAAAGTAATTTTTGAGATTAATAAAAAACTTTAAAATGGATCGATATTCTTCAAAAAATCGTAAACAATTATAACGATACAGTTTCACAGCACAATCAAAATGAAAACCGAAAGACGTAGATAAGGATGCAGAAAAAGGAGTTATTTAGAGACCGTTTTCAAGTATGTTCCACCTGAAATTCACACGAAAACTAAATTTAAAGTCAATGATCATGTAAGAATTGTTAGTAAAAAACAAACATTTTCGAACAAATATAAGAACAATTGGTCAAGAGAAATCTTTGTGATTTATCAAATTAATAACACAGATCCTGTAACTTATAGTATATAAAGATTTAAATAATGGAGAAATAACCGGAAAGTTTTATGAATATGAATTGAGAAAGTCAAAGCTATAATTTTTTCTATATAAATGGCGCATCAAAAGAAATGTACAAAGTGCAAAGAATTTAAAGATTTAAATGAATTTTATAAAGATAAAAATAGGAAAGATGGAATGCATTATAATTGGCAAAGATTGTGAAAGGGAAATATCATAAAGAATTTATATGATAAAATAGAAAAAATTAAACTTTGGAAGATAAAGAATGTCTTAAATGTAAAGAAACTAAAAAAATTTCAGAGTTTAATAGTGATCACTATAGTAGAGATAAGAAAGAACTCATATTGTAAAGATTGTGTAAAGAAGAATCACCATAGATTATATTATGAAGATACTCAATGTGAATGTGGAAGAACTATAAAATGGTTAAATAATTATCAAAAACATTTACAAACAAAATATCATAATTCAAGAGTTTAACATTTTCATTGTGTAATAATTTTTTTCTATATAAATGGAGTCTCAAAAGAAATGTACAAAAGTGTCAAGAAGAGAATAGAAAAGACTGTTATTGTAAGGAATTATACGATAAAATGAACAAATTAACTTTAGAAGAGAAAAAGTGTTACTTTTGTAAAGAAATTAAAAATATTTCTGAATTTAATAACTGGCAGTATAGTAAAGATAGAAAAGATGCTTTTTGCAAAGATTGTGCTAAAAAAATTTTCAGCGAAAGTTATAAAAACGAAATGCCTTGTGAATATGAAAAAAGAATTCTACAATGGTTACCTAGTTATGCTAAACATTTACAAACAAAATATAATAAATCGAGAGTTTTTAGTAAAATTTTAGAAACATTTTCATCGTGTAATTTAGATATTCTATAAATCAGTCGAGATTCTGCCATATTTGTAGTAAAATGATTTCCGTTGTATAAAATATTCAAAGATTCTTTCATTTGGTTGTAGAGATTTATACTATTTGGATCTCCTTGTCTTAATAAAATTTCCATTTCTGGGTAATCAATTTCAAGTTCTTTAAATCTTTTCGGTATTTCTCTCTTTTGAGCTCTGATAACGTAATAAGGATATTCCCACATGTGATTCTTCTTAATTAATACAAAAACATGTGTTTTTTCTTTAGCAAAATCTTTACAAACTAAAGGTCTGGTTTCATTAAGTCAATTTTTACACTTTGTTTTGCGATTATTTCCGTTTTTATTTTCATCTTTAATTTTGCAAGTGTTTAACTTCGTCCTCTAAATATTTAATCTTGTTTTCAGTTTGTACTTCACCAAATTTACGAATACTTGGCAAAACTTCTTTTGTAACCCAATTTTTGAAGATTTTTGCCTCTTTTTTATGTGATCTCAAAATTAAAGAATAAAGTCCCAGATTCATTGATAAAAACAGTGTCAGGATGAAGATTGTTAAGGGGCCATTCGAATAGCCCCTTGTTTTTTAAGTAAAAATATTGAATTTTGTCATCATCATCAACATTTAATTTAATTGCGTTTTTTGTTTTTTCATAACCTAATATTTCACAAACATCTTTAGCCTTAAACCAGATTACATTGATTTCGTCTACAATCTTTACAATGTCTTTATTATTGAATATAAGTTGATTATTTATTGGATCTACAACTGTCTCCATTTAGATAGAAAAGAAATTTAACTAGTAATTTTTATTTTGAGAATAAAGCCCAGATTCATTAATGAAAACAGTGTTTTTTTGAAAGTTTGAAGGCGGGGGCGAATCACCCCTACCTTCAGAATGTATGTTTTCGAAGCTTTTTTTATATTTTGGGGGTCCATTTTATTCCTTTTTCAATCTTAAATATATTGTTGTTTTACTCTCATTATTTAATAAATTTCCCTCAGAGTCTTGTATAGTTAGGAACGATTTTTTGAATTCTTTTAATATTTTTTCTAATTGGAATATAATCGATTTTCATTTGGTTTTTCACTGATTTTTGATCCATAAGCAACATTTGGAAAGAAAGTGTACAAAATTTCCGATTCTTTGTGAAGATGTTCGGTATGATTTTCAAAACTAGGTTCAACGAGATTACAATGTACTTCAATTACATCAAACGGTCTAAATTTTGGCGTTTTATTTTCCTAAATATGACCTGATTTGGCTCAATAGTTTCTTGAAACAAACCCTAATAAATCTACAATAATTGCTGAAAAACATTATTCTTACTGGTGATTTTATTTGAATTTTATTAGAGAGATAATTTTTTTGCATTTCAAACTTGTTTTCGTCAAAGTTTAAAGATTTTATCTGATTGTTTGAATGTTTTCAGATAATTTTTTAAGGGAATTTTTTATTTGATCGAAAGTATAATATCCTTTGTTTAAACCATAATATTTTGTTATGTTCTTCTCACTAAATCCTATACAATAAGGAGAACTTTCACTAATATTTATTACAAAATTGTCAGAATAAAAAAAACCGCTTAAACCGATAAAATAATTTGATTCTTCCTCTAAGTGTATAGGATGTTCCAAGTTTAAAACTAATTTAGAGCTTTCTGAAGTCAACTTGAACAGATTCATTTTCGCAAGCGTTGCTTCAAGATGAAAATCTTCTATTTAAATGGAGAAATTTTTAAAGCAAAAAGATCAGATAAAACTTCAAACGTTTGAAGAAAATAAGAAAGATCAACCAATCAGATTGTTAATTGTTTGGTTCAAGTGGATGTGGAAAAACAACTTTACTATTGAATTTTATCTACAATAGGTTGATTCCTTATTCCAATTTGTATGTTTTTAGTAAATATTTAGAACAAGACGCCTATAAAAAATTACAAGAAAGATTTGAAAATATTGAGAAAAACTTAAACAAAAAAATATCACATTTTTATAATGCTTCTGAGGACATAGTTCCGTTAAGCGAATGTAAACCCAATTCGTTAATCGTTTTTGATGATTGTATTTTAGAAAATCAAGACGTTATTAAGGAATATTACGTAATGTCCCGTCACAAAAACATAACTTGTATCTATCTTTCCCAATGCTTTTCAAAGGTTGATAAACAAGTTATAAGAAATAACCTGAATATGTTGTGTATTTTTAAGCAAGATGATCACTATTCGAGAAAGATTTATAAACAATTATGTGGGATCTGATATGAGTTTTAACCACTTTATTGAGTTATGTGATAAAATTTGGAAGGAAGACTACGGATTTTTAACTATTAATCTAACTTTGAAGCCTAAAAATGTAAATATCTGAATAAATTTTCTAATATAAATGCTGCTCCAGTGGTCTCGATAAAATATTTGTTACAATTATTTTTATATTATCTTTAATTTTTATTTACATTAATGAAAATAACAGAAAAACGGTAAATCTGTTCACGTTCCACGTTCACGTTCCACGTTCACGTTCATGTTTCACGTTCATGTTTCACGTTCATGTTTTCACGTTCATGTTTCACGTTCGTGTTTTACGTTTCACGTTCATGTTTTACGTTCGTGTTTACGTTTCACGTTCGTGTTTCACGTTCGTGTTTCACGTTCCACGTTCACGTTTTACGTTCCGTGTTCACGTTTCGTGTTCACGTTTCCACGTTCCACGTTTACGTTTCAAAATTTTCCTAAATAAATGGCGAACTGTAACTTCAGAAGAAGCAAAAAAACTTGATCAAATAGAAAAGAAATTAATCAAGAATTTAAAGAACAGATTCGAATTGATGAAAAAGAACAAGAATTTATTCAAAAAATTAATCAACCTGTAACATCTGCAATAAAAAATGTTGAGGGCAAAATTGAAAATGTTTTAAAGCGATAATCAAAATTTGATGAATTTGGTTCCAGTTGTACGACAATTTGCTGATATTTCGATACCAGAATCTGAGTTTGAATTGCCAAAATTACCATCTTCAACACCATTTAGACCTCGAATCATTGAAGACTCTACCATAGTTGAACCAATAAGTCCTGGAACAACGGATATAATAATTGGTGAAATTGGTAAAAAATTTCTTCCTAGAGCAAAGGATGATAAATTTGGTTTTGTAATTGGGACAGAAAAAGAAAAGTTTTATGATTGGAAATTTGCCCGTGAATTTTGAGCATAATGATATCATTATTAATGAAAAAACATATGAAGGAACTCAAGGTTTATGGAGATTATTAACAGGCACTGATGTTCCAAAAGACGGTTTATATTCTGAAGAAGACTTGAAAAAGTATACTGAAATTTTATGGAAATCTGATTCAATTTACAAAAATAATGATCCATCAACTAAGAAACCAAAGTCAAGTAAAGGTAAAAAAATATCTCAATTTGATTAAACCAATTTAGGAAAAAAGAATCGAAGGATCAGGTGTGAGAAAATACAATGATAATAAGATTGAGTACAGATATATCGACGATTTGACAAAACTCGATGGAATTATTAATTATATTTATGCTCAAGAGAAGGCTGGAAATAACAATTTTTTGAACGAAAAGAAAGCGATTAAAGATTTTATTTCGAACAAACTTGATGAAAATGATTGAAAAACCTGATGGAATTAAATAATTTTAAAACGAGTTTTGCCGGCAATAAGTTCATCTATGATTGAGGGTAGCGGACTTTTGAATGATTTTATCAACAATTTACCTTTTGAATTACACGTAACCAACTTATCAGTATCTGGGGCCTGGCACAAAACTCGAAAAAAGACTAAAAAGAGGAGATCCTGGTATAAATAAATTAGATCAAGCTGCTATGGAACACGATATTTTTTATGCAAAACATTAGAGACAACAAATTCCAGACATATCGCAGATAAAGTTTTGCAAGATAAGGCAATGGATAGATTTTTATCAAAAGATGCTAGTTTAGGTGAAAGATTTGTTGCGCTTCCAACAGCTGGAGCAAATGTTTTTTGAAGAGAAAACTAGGAATGGGAATCGAAGAGAACTTGAAATTTTAACTATATAAATGGAGGTGAATGTAAATTTCAGCAAAAATCAGAAAGAAAAAATAAAATCCGCTTTTAAGAAGAAAATACCCGTTAGTATTCAATTTAAAAATAGATCAACTAAAAAATGGCGAAGATAAGATATTTTTAACAAATAGACAATACAATAAACTCGAAAAACATAAGAAAAACAATAAAGGAACCAGAATAGAATTTTCTTATAATCAGTTGAAAGAACTTAAAAATGGTGGACTTTTGAAAGATTTATTAGATTTTGGAGAAAATATTCCAGTTGTTAAAAATGTTGTTCCTTAATGTTCGTAAAGCTGCTCCAATCGTTAAAAAGGATGTGATTTCCTATTGTTCGAAACATTTTAAATTGGTTAGATAAAGAGTTGGGAAGATGTTACAGGATCTGGATTAGATGAAAAAAACTTTGAATTACGTGAAATCAAACATTGAAAAAAAAATTTAAACCTTTAACATTCGGGGAATTGGAAGAAATCTGCAAAAATATTAAACATTTTAGAGGAATCTTCATGAGAGATACATTAACCTGAAAAAGTTAAGAAATTTGAATGTGGAATTGTGAATTTAGACTCGATTATGGGAAGTGGAACGCATTGGATTTGTTATTATAAAAATGATAAGAATGCATGTTATTTTTGATTCGTATGGAAGAATTGAGGACAAACCACCTATAGAATTGATCAAATATTTGAAAAAATCAAGCGTCTACTACAATGATTCTCAGATTCAAGACTATAAAGATCCCCCAATTTGTGGTCATTTATGTGTTTTTGTTTTGAATGAACTGAGTACTGGTAAAGATTTTAAAGAAGTTGTTAACAAATTATTACTTAATAAATATGGATTCACAAAATATTTTTGACGTATTTGGAACACAAATTATTCAAAATGTAGATAATAGTTTCAATTTTGATAGTTTGAGAAATGAGTTTGATAACAAGTTAGAAAATTTATTACAAAACCTTCCAGATTCAGATATGTTTGCTGTCGAGATTGAAGATTTTGAAGCAGAATATGATAACAAAACTTGCAAATTTCATGAGTTCAAATGAAGTTGCTGATAAAATAAAAACATTGGAAAAAGAAAGTTGATGATGGTGTAAAAAAATTATTTACCAATTTAATGTCTCACATCGAAAAAGCTGATGAAATTACTGAAGCAATCAAAGTTGAAAAGAATTATGTTAGTTTGGCTAATAAGAAAAGAATTTGTCGGTTTTTCGACCTGGTATTGAAAAACATGATGTTGTTGTTAAAGAACAAATTTTAAAACCTCTAAAATTATCAGAAAACATCGATATTGTTGATTTACATGATCCGAATGTTAAAAATGCCTTAGATTTTAAAGGAAAAAGAATTAGCGGTGTTTAGTAAAGGAATTAATCCATTTGATGTTGTTGTAATGATTCAATTAGAAGATCCTATTAAAATGTTTAATGAACTAAAACAAAATTATGAGAATCATAAACAGCATGTTAAAGATTTTACAACAGAAGTCTATGAAAAACTTGATGAACAGAAGTAAAAGATCAGTAGACGATGTTGGTGAATTACTTGATAAAGTAAATAAACTAGAAGAATAAAGTTTTCTATACATATAAAAATAATGTTTTGTATTAGTTGGTGAAGTAATTAACAAAATTCTGGAAGATTTTGATACACATTTCAATGAGAAAGTAAACTTTTTTAAAGATTTTGGTACACGTTT
>NW_025777484.1:0-28073 GCF_021130785.1 Homalodisca vitripennis | reverse complement strand
ATATAATAAAACAAAAATTAATGCTTCACTTATTACAAGCAGCTTACGCATTACTAACTACAAACTTTGAGAATATTTGTTTAAAGAGTTGATTAATAGGTTTTGTTTACCGTTTAATGTCAAGGCTTTTTTTGTCTAAAATAAGTTATTACTTTCCCCTCTGCATTGACTGTAATAATTCTGGAGCAAAGCTTGCCTTCCCTTCTGCCCATCGTGGCACTATTGAAATATAGACGTAATACGTAAAGCATTAAGCTATCATTAACACATCCTTAACATTATCCTTTAAACACAATAGTACATAATCTATCCTACCCTTAACTTTAACCCCATCCTTATAATCCTGTCACTCCAGAAGCAACTGTAAAGTCCTACAGGATTAGCATGCATTGAGAGGTTGTTACCCAATGTTTTGCACAATAATTGTGATTACATAGTATTATTTATATAAATATAAAGTGATTCACACCACTGTTATGCATATTTGCTTTTTATATGTCATACATTATTATTTATCATTCACAAAGTGTTTTTAATTTCACAAATAAAATTTTTCCTATCGACAGTAAGTATGCAAATATTACTATTTTTTAAGTATAGTTACATTTTGGTATACTCATATTAACAATTTTAGTTTCGTAAAGTGAACATTTATACATTTATAAGTATTTTCATAAAATTATGCCCAATGGTAAAACCATTATGCAGTTAATGAGTACTGCTAAAATACAATATTTAAGTAAGGAATTAATAACTGACTGATAATTTTCAATATCGCAATGTTATGTTTCAAATTAATGTGACAAGTTTCAAGCTGTAACAAACATGTAAACTGCGTAAAATATTGGAGTTACACGGACCGAAATTGAAATACTTTTCTCAAATAACAAAGATTTATAAATTTATATAAAACAAGCAATATATAAATTGTATACAATAAGGGATAACATGCGTATACATACCCAAGGCAATAAATTATATTTAAATATTACAAAAACAAGAAATCCTCAAGCAATGAAAATGTTTAAATATAAACAACAAATAATGGTAAACTTTATACACAAATCAATTAATGCAGTTGCAGACGTCATAATAATCATAGCGGTATGGACTTGTATTTGCACCGAAGTAACGTAACTAAGGTAGAGGTTAATTGAAACAGCTGACGAGGCACTTTATGTTGATGGTTCTGCTCTAGCAGACATACTAAAATCAGCTGTTTCAACCTCCTCTTTTGTCCTCATTCTTTAATCACAAAGGTTGACTCGTTAGTGTTTTCAACTCAAAGGATTGTCTCTCTCTCCCTCTTAATTTTCCTCTCAGAGGAATAAAATAAAAGGGATACCTTGTATTACATGTAAAAGCATTTCTCGTTTTTAGGCTTCGGGGAATGTCAGACGAATAGACAATCTATTTTTCATCAATCACTTTCAAACTTTTTAAAAGTTTTGTTTGACATATTTAATACTTGGTTACATATTCACTCAAATAATTTGGACACAAACCGAACAGTATCTCTCATATCTGTCAGTATCTCACATCGCTTTTGTAGTTAAGGGAACAGGGCGAGGCCTAAATCGCGATTACTCGAAGCTTATACGTTAAGACGTCATTTTACAGGTTGTTATTACACTTATATTACACTGTATTTTATTAAAATGAAAATATATAATTTTAAAGTATAATTTGTACACTACTTGATCTCTTTTTTTATGCGCATGAAACATGAAAATTTATTTATTATACAAATATCAATATAATTATTGATTACAAGATTTTTGTAATGCATATTTTAAAGGTGTGTTAAAAGTATTTCAGTGTAGGAGGTTTATTAAAATAATTTTTATTTGAATGTTATGTTTATGCTTCATATCTAGCTACGTTATGTGTAGAATTAATTTAATATTACATCTTGTTTTATCCTATAATTTTATCATTTCTCCTACATGGGGCATTGGGATGATAAATCTTAGAGAAGAAGTATTCATATAGGAATGAATATTGAATTTGAAGCAAATGAGCTTCCGTCTCGAATTTCAAACATATTGTGTCCTATATTATCATTAATTTTATCTCCAGAGAGCTTTTTGAAGAAATATTTTGAGAGCCTATTATTGGTTTCTATCGTACATTTTTACCCTTGGTCAAAATCGAATTCTCCATAACATTATTACCCACTTCTATCTACATATAACGTAGTTATATTAGGGAGAGTTAATTTAATTGAATTTTTGAATTTAGCTACAGTTCAATTTCCTTTTATTGTAGTGTCTGTTATCTGACGATGTCTTAGATTTGACGTCAGTATCCTAGCGTATATTTCTCTGAAGATATCCAAAGAAATTCGCCGGTTTAAAAGCTCAAAGCGAAACAATTTTGCTTTTCTACACCAGAACACTTACAATTAGGAAAAGTGTTAGTGTCATTGTTTCATCAAGTACAGAAATGAATTCACTACTATTTGATAGCGACCTCATATACAACCAGTCTTAAATTTTTCAACTATTACATACCAAAGAACTTATTTATAGAAAAGAAATAAACAACATTTTCTTTGTTGCCTTTATAAGTCCAATATATTAATGTCACAATAACGAATGACTCGGTCTAGTCAAGTTTTACACACACACACACACACACACACACACACACACACACACACACACACACACACACACACACACACACACACACACACACACACACACACACTCACACACACACACACACACACACACACACACACACACACACACACACACACACACACAAATATATATATATATATATATAAAAAATTACATAAAATCCTAGGGACATCTAATCTCTCACCTCCACCACCCCAAGTATATGTATAATATGTATAATTCTAAAGCAGTGTTTAGTTTATATATTGCAATAGTTGCTTTTAATCTCTAGGGGGACAATAGTTTTTTTTTCTTTGAGCAATCGTGTTTCACAAACAAGGCGAAGCGGAGATCTGAAATAAGAAATCGCATAAAACGCGTCTTATGTGAGTTGAATAATGGGTTCTATCGTAAGCAAAAAACTAAGTTTTACTCTAGTTATTTTACATATTAGTCCAACATAGTAAGTACTGTCAAGATAACATATGAAAATCAGCTGTGTTTTTGCACGTTAATTCTACTAAGAATAAGAAAGCGTAAGGTTAGCGTGTTCAAGAAACATAGAATTGCCCCCGGTAATTTGTTTTCATATTTTTATATTAAGATAACGAAAGACAATATTTTATGGACCAACTTATTAAAATAAATTTAAAAACATCTGTTATTATTACAGTCCTAAGAAATGGTTTTACATGTTTTTCGTAAATAATTGTCGCACAAATAATAGTTGGTTCTTACTAATTTTACTGTAGATTTAGAAAAACGATACCCTACACACCAGTTAATATAGCAAAACCTTAGCTGAACGTAAACAGTCACACTATGTAACACCTGAAATACCTGAATACGTCATCTGCAAAGAATAGCGCAACATCCACAGTAGAGAAACACAGCATCCCTGGAAGCTCCGCTGCACTAGAACAGATTTTCATCAGTAATTGTTTGTCTAGTTTCGCTTTTTATATTCTTTGGTATCTTAGGCATATTATGGGGTCTAACGTAAACATATTTACTATTTTTAAGTATATTTACACTTAAATTAATTCCCATGATTAAAAGCAAGAAATAATAATACTTTTTTGAAATTACTTAAATTTATATTTCGTATTTTATGTATTTTAATCTACTTTTATAGGGGTAAAACGTAATATGTATAAAATAGTTAATAGCTTTAATTGTCACATTAAAATAAGTAAGAAATTTGCTATAAAGTGTAGTTATATCTTGCTTAGTTTTCTGCCTGTTTTAGCTGTTGTTTGTTGTGTTTTTTCGAAATAATTCGAAATAAACGTTCCTATATTAAAAAAGTGTGGAAAAAAGAACTTTAAAAACATTTTCTATTAAATACGGGCTTTTTATATGAAAACAAAAATGATTCCGAATTTTAATGTATAATTTCGCTCTTTAATTAAACAGTAACTTAGAGACCCATTTATTTTTTATCATATGAAACTGACATAAAACTAAAGCTCTAATTTAGATTTTGACGCACTTATATATAAGTTAAAAGTTTTATTAATAATTTAAAGTGATAAAAGTTAGTATTAATAAAGCACATAAAAATTTATTTCCCCAAACCAATATTTTAGCTCTGTAAAATTTAGGTGCAATCTAATATGTTTGATCTTTTTCTAGCTAGTTTTTTACATTTTAATGTTCTCCTCCTCGATTTGCTTAACAAACAATACGTTAAAAGTTATCGCTTAGTTATTACATTTTATTAAAATTTTACTTGATTATTTTAAGATTCTGTTTTTGTAACATTAAAATAACAAAGTTCCAATATCACGTTAGTACTTTAAAAAATACTGCCATCAAAAATACATTTTAAACTAAGGCGTTTGGTAAATATCGATTTTTCATCAATGAATGGAATTAAGTATTTTTATGAGTAATTACATTTTCCAAACTCATTGTTTCAATTTTTTTTAAATTACCCTCAATGACTAAATTCTACATGTGTAAATATTTTGCATAAACGCATCCCGTTTTATTCTCTTGTTTCGACATTTCCGTATGTTTTTTTTTAAGAACGTTCATAGTAACGTATATTTTATCATTTAAAATAAATAATTTATGTTAATAATATGTTAGTTGATATATTTTTCATTAAATCACAAAATATAAACTGACTGCTAAACAGTGATGACAGCAAAAATTACCTTTTATCAGTTTGGCCTGTTGTATAATTAAAATTGGAATACAATTGATTTCAAAACATCTACTTGTTAGATAGCGGAAAGGAATGTGCCGAAGGAAATGTTCCAAACATTATCATGATTATTCTAAACTAGTTTCAATAACTTACTATTTCATTACAGAGATACATGATACTTTTAGATAATTATACACCTTCATAAAACACAAGTTATGGTGTATTTCCGCAATCCATAACTGGATATTAATTTACTATCGAGGTATTATCAAACGATCCGCAAACCATATGTCAACTCAGTTTTGTGTATTTCCGTAATGAAGCGAAGCCTGTATAAAATAAATAACTGTGCCAGTGTAATCACCACATCACTGGACACTACATCAACAATGTTTGGTCACTGTTTACATTAGGGGTTCGGTAAAAGTTGGCTTTTACCATTCATTAATTACTACATTATTTATAAAATTAACTAAATTTTAAATTATAAGGTTATAAACATAAATGTGTGGTGTAAGTTAAAATATTACCGTTTTAAAAAGTTTTGTGCTTCGTAATTAACAGACTTTTTTAAAGTTACCCGGAAATTGACAGGTGATGAACGAACTTTCCAGCAATAGAAGATCATGATTTTAGATTGGTGTGCTTAAATATAATTGTATTGTTAGGTTAATTTGAAAATAATTCCTAAATACCCAGTGTTTTTACAAAAAAATAGATTTGAAATTTATGTAACATTTCATACTATATACTGTATACTGTCATTTATTTCATTGACACGGTTTCTCAGAGCCTTTGAGTTTTAGTTCTCATATTTTGAAAACTAAACTATATAAACACCATAAAACAATTTATGTATAGGAGATGTCAACGGTGATAGGTTCCCGAGCCGGTCGCGGTTGGTTTGAAAAGAGAGAGGTAGTCTTCAAGTCAAGTGCAGAGCGTCTACACGTGCAGTTCAGAAGCAATAGTACTTCCTCTATTCCTATACATTTGGGATATAGAGTTAATTTTTACCCGGTGTGTTTTAAGTCAAGTTTTAAATTTCTTCTTTTTTTTCTTTAGTGCGTAATAGTTTTTCAGCCTCCATAGTCTTCAAAGTAGTAAGTCCCGTACCAGCGTTTAGTGTAACATCTTTAGTTTTTATACTGTTGTGTTAAATTTTCTAACTTTTGCCATGTAACAGAGTCTGATAATTAATTAAACTTTTGAAGTATTGTAAATTAGATTTTGATCCTAAAGTTTACATCAAGCATTGTGTAATTTTTGATTTTGAATATTTTGAGAAGAGAACTTTTTATTTTATTTTGTTAATTTAAACCTTTTTGGTAAAGTGTACCTTTGTAGTTGCATTTTAATTTTTATCAGACTCTAAATTAGATTTGACCGATTGACAGAAATTTTGAAGAAAAGCAAATCAAGATTTTGTAAAATTTTTTTAAGTTTTGAGTGAAATTTAAAAATTTGGAATAAATTATGTATTTTTTAAAGTTGTTCTGATTTATAGGAAATTAGCTCCAGACTTTATAAATAATATGTACTATAATAACGGTAAAAATACGCAACAAAGGCCCCTAATTTTTGTGATTGAATTATCTTGTATTTGCCCGATTCTGTCACTTTTAATGGGAAGCAAACATCCCAGCATTTAAGAGATCCGTATTCGATCCTTGCGTAAATACTTATTACAAATCTCCAAATAGCTACTAATCCAGTTATTCTACAAATAATGTAGATATGTTAGGAAGGTTTGAATCAATGCGGGTTGAGTTCTGTTCCAGTTTACTTCCTCCTAATGCAAAGTTTAAAATCTGACACTGTTACAGACATGATACTTTAAATATGGATTTCACATCCATTTAGAGATATCCAAGAAAGGGAGACAAACCAAATGAAAAAAACTAAGCGTAATGTATGCATGACCTGTAGTAAACTTTCCCATTGAATAAACTTTTCCTTAACATAACTACGTTATGTGCAGAAAACTGGGCTGCTTCTCTGTGGCTTTGGCATTTTGCTACTGAATCTCGTACTGCACTAAATTCTAAGAAGATGAGTAGACCTCTTCTTCTAAATTACACTTATTTTTGTAGTGTTGGTATCTCTGATGTAGAGTTTGTTTTGAGCTACTTCTTCCAAGACTTTTTTCTCTCTTCCGATGGACTTTAAATCTAGTCACATTTCCATACGCTGCACTAAGAGGAATGTGAAATGTGGAAAGTGAAATGGGTCTGAACATTGACATTAATTAATATTTCGTATTTTAGTCCGAATTATCTTGAAAGGTTAAGAAAATAGCAACAATAAAAGTTTAACAATACAAAGGAAAAATATTTTGTTGGCAAGATTTTCTTGTCAAGATGAAATTTTGAGACAAGAATAATGTCTTTTAAATTTTCATATATTGGGCATTTTATTTTTTTATCACTAACTATACTATATATATATATATATATATATATATATATATATATATATATGCATATTATTATTATTATTATAAAAATATTATCTATTTAATTTAAACTTTTGTGTTGGTGGGTTTTATTTTCATACAAAATTGTATGTAGTAGCTTATTTAGCTTGCTAACTTCCAAAATCTTCACGTGGCTTGTTTTTATTGATAAAATAGTTGCAATTTATTTATCATTTGGTATTACACAGAAAACATTTTAATTATTTTTAATGCTGCCTTTTAATTATTTAAAGACAATAAGACAGTATTATATATATGCACCGGAAACGGGTAATGTATTAGCGTTATTTTGATTTGAACTAGCTTAAAAATGTAACAGAGTGCTATTTTATAAAAAATCTGCTCTATATCGCGTAATATTGTCGTAGCTATTTGGTAATCTGTTGTTGTCTGTTCATAAGTAGTACTTTCAAGAAACAATTTGTTGTAGGATTAAAAAGTTAAAATATACTGAATAAAGTAAAGTGAGAACGAATCAATATATGGTAATGTATAAATATATCTAAGCACCAAACAAGTAAGTGAGGATAGCGTGAATGTATTAGAAGTATCTAAATTTGAGTGAAAGTTATATTATCTTAGTTTATTTGACTTTTATAAATATTTTTTGGAATAATCATTAATTTCATTTATATTTTGATCATAAAAATTGTGTTTAATTTTTTAGTTTGATTTTTATTATCATAAAAAACCTTTTATTTCCAGAACAAGTTTCGTTTTCTTTCTTTTAGAAAGTAAATGTCTACCACGTAATTAATTTTATACCGAACTTTCGGTATAATCCCGTGACTTAGTTTCAGAAGACACCATGGTAAAAATCTTACCTACGCCATTCTCATCTTCCGAGCATAATCACGCTGGGGTATGATTCTTCTTCGGGGCTCGATTTTATCTGCGATGAGTGTGTTCTGGCCTTGAGTTTTTAACCTGCTGCTATCTCCATGTAATGACACCTTGTTCGCCCTCTCAATCAGAAATGGGCTCATTTATCAATAATGTGCTAGACTGAAGTTTAAAACATGTAGGGTGAATATGTTCACCAGTTCAAAGAATGTGTTAATATTTTTGTTATTATCATGTTTAAGATTAGTATTATCTTCACAAGTTAGGGCTCATATTGTAATTGTTTATTTATTTTTCAATTAGACTTGTACTGCGCTTATTGCTACGTGTTTCTCGATGACTCTGTTGCAATATTATTGCTAACGCGTTGTTTTACTTTAGTTTATTGTTATTGGTTAAGCGCCATTTAGAATTGTTTATTTTTATTGTGCTTATGTAAAGTGTTATGTAAAGCTATATTTGTCTAAATGTATGTATGTACCTGTGCAAATGTATTCTGCATAATTTATACCTGATGAACATGGCAACATGGTTGTCATTATTCTTTGTAGGTAAATAGAACAGCTTTGTAGCAGTGTTAACATTGTAAGAACTTCAGATTACATGCTCTATTCAGTAGGTCGTGTCACAAACATAAGGAAAGACTTTGTAATCTGCTATTTGAAGTTATATAACAGTTTCAAGTCATATGAAATAAGTACCAACATGAGGATTTCATGCAATATAAATAACAGTCTGCTGTAACAGTGAGGCAGTTTCAAAATGATGGATTTTCTGTCATAGTACCTCTTCTTTGTTTTGTTACGAGTCACTACACTTTTCAATCGCTTTATATTTTGTAAAAATATTTTGCAATTCCCTTAAGACTGATTTAAGCAGAATACAATTAAATAGTTCTTTCTTAGTCTGAATGTCCCAGAAGTTGAAATTAAATGAAGATATACTGTATAAGAACATTTAGGTTCTCTCTATTTTGCAACGGTGTTTATATATTTACATTAATAATGACACAATACATCATATCTAAAGTCATTTCTCTTTGGTTTAGTTCCTAGATGATATTAAAGCATATATACATTTGGTAATTTACGTAATTTAAGTGCAAGTCCTATTACGTTCTAACTGGACTCTTAAGTTAGTACTTATTATGTATGTACTTTATTTGCGAGGGGTTGATCTTTTAAAACCAAAAAAATGTACTTCTTAAATAGTAATTTAGTTTAGCCATCCTTTTAGATAAAGTAGAATAGGAAACAGTCAGGACAAGGTGGTCAGGTGGAATTTGCACCAGGTGTTCAGAGTCCAGAACATAAATCATTTTCCCTCTACCACGATTGGATTTTTGTATTTCTCATTTATGCTAACGTTCTACATTACTTGGTTTTGGAGTTGGAATTGCAGGTTACCGTTATGTAACATATATTCTAAACTTTATTACGGTTATATAGTATTATTATTATTGTGAGGAAAAATAATATTAAGAAGTCTATCTCAAGTGTTTTACTCTAAACTCTTCAGAAATACATTTTTACGCAAGATCACACAAAGTACTTGGCGAACTGTTGCAATTATACTTGTTACATCTAATTTTATCCTTGCCAATATTACACACTTATGTTACTTGTATGCACACGTGAAAGGAGAGGAATCAATGACTATGAATTATTTTCTGTTAAATATTGTTCCAATTAAATATTAGGCTTTTATTGAACCATGAATACTCGGGACATCAATGACTTAGGGGTTTTATTTCTAGCTTAATATAAGAGACTTCGAATATTAAAGTTTTTAATATTCCCGCGACATGTTTCAGAGATGACCTTGAATATTTTGTTAAATTTATTATGAAACACAAATTATGAAGAGTTATTATAACATTTTACATCAGCACAAAATGAAACAAAATTAAACTGTTTAAATATTTTGTGATTCCTCCTTTAGTAACAACTTAATTTATTTTAAATACAATAAACAATTAAATTAAAACATAAAAAAGTGTATATGACTCTTTTGCATCAGTTTGAACTGTATTTTTGTATTTCGCTGTTTAATTTATAGAATGGATTTTTTCTTTAAAAGCTTTTGATCTAAAAATATTACTTTTAAGATATATATATATATATGTATTATTTATATATATATATATATATATATATATATATATATATATATATATATATATTAGGCATTTTGCATTTGTTGTAATAAAATAAAATAATTCCATTTTTAAAGAGGAAAGTCCTACTATGAAGCTCTAAATACGTTGTATACAATATATTTACATTATTTTTTGAATTGTGGTAAATTCATAACTTATATTTAATACCAGAAACAATAAAGTTAGAGAAAATAAAAAAAATGCTTAATCTGCATTATAATTTTGCATTAGTTGTAAATTAGGATTGCCTAAACAAGTGATGTTCTTAAATAAAATAAAAAAATCTTTAATTAAAGAGGGGAGTTAGGTCTATAAAGCCACACCTCACTTAAATATTGTATACAACAAATTTAAAATAATTCGGTACCATTACAGTAAACTATCAACTTTTACTTTAAGTAGAAAATATCAAAACTGATTAACTTATCCAGAATCTTCTGCTGCATTTTATGCACTTTTTATAGAAATACTCTTAATTATATTTACGTTATTAGAAATGATTGAAATGTTTAACTAAAACTCTTATTCTTACGAAAAATGTACTGTGTTTTATTGCAATGAGAGCCAAGGCAATTAAAGAAAATTTTGTGTACGTTACGTGTAAATATAGTGTATTAATATATAATCAGTTCTTAATATTAGATGTGTAACTGCTGATACCACGTAACTAAGTACTTATGAATTGCAGTTTAGTTTAATACTCAAAATATATATTCCCACTCACAATTACTTTAATGATTTAAAATATACTCCATCAGAAATATTTGCAATGTTATTATCAAAACATTCTTTTACCTTTCTTTACCAAAATTTGCCTATTTCATGTAATTACTAAATCTGATATCGATATTACAACACAAATTTGTTTTTTATAAATTACTTAACCAATGTCGACTGTGTATATCGTATGCAGATATGATTCTTTATAATTTGCAATAAGTTCATACGTAAGGTTTTATTACTTATGTTTAGTACAAAACGTGGCAAAAACGATAACATGTTACCAAATTATTTCAAATTGCTGCTACATATGAGTTCTCTAGCAATATAACGTAACTCAATATCATTCCTTTGAACAAGCAAGTAACACAACGTTGTGTATTTACTAAGTGCTGTTTGCCGTAGTTATTAAATATCGGCGAAATGCCTCGGGTTTGTCGTATAATTTGATCATTTTGCGGAGCCTTCAGTTTCAAAGACAAGTTTTCAAACTAGTAATAACTCATATATTATATACGAATGACATAATAGCTGTGTATTGAAACTATGTATTTAAAATCCAATAATATTGCATAGTATTTTAGATATTAAAGTTTTTTTTTCATTTCTTACAAGGACCCTGATTTATTAGGGAAACTCATCTGGTTGCTGTTCACCAACTGTTTGCAGTAAAACATTGCTCTTGTCATTTACTTTGTAAAATATGTTTAAGAGAAATGGAAGATTTAAAATATATACTATTATTATATACCATACCGTAACTATTATTTTTAAGTATTTATTAGGTGAATTTAATTGATATCGTAATAAAACAAACCATTAAAATGTTTTATTATTGAAATAACCTTTGAGAGACCGAAAACATAACGTAAACAATGGTTATATATTTTTATTCCGTGAAAAGATTTAGGGGTTTTATTGTTAATGTTCACTTTTTAAAAAATAATTATTTATTGATTTGGTATCGTTTTGAGTACTCATGGTGGGTTTAAAAACTCTTAAAAAACAAATCTTGAGTAAATTAGTTTCAAACATATACTCTCTCAGATTCAAACCCTTTTTTATTTTTATTTTTTTATTATATGAAAATAGAAAATATGTACTTGAAGTATAATATTTAGGTGTTTCAGACTCATCATACAGAAATATAAGGGTAACAATGCAAATGAATTTTAGACTCATTAACATAAATGTTTTTATATTATTAATATTATAACTTTGAACTTTGAATATGGCCTCCTTTCGAAAAAAATAACCTGATGTAGTATTTAATTTTAAATATACTTTTGTTTCTAACAAGGTTCATATTTTAAATTGTGCGTGAAAAATAAAAATGTAAAGTGGGAACTTTATACGATTATAAACATATTATTAAAAATTTTACACCAACCATAATTTAAAATTGTATATTTTTCATACCCAATTAATTTTTTTATTTAATGTTATTTTAATTATTTGGCTTAACGAATTCATTGATTAAAATTATGGATACAATACGAAGTGTTATTGTACTCTTTGGCTGGACTATTTAGTGTTTAGGAATAAAACGAACAATTTGAATTCAAATCCATTAAAGTAAGAAGAACCATCCATATGTACCTTTTTCCCTTTATATAGTGAATATATTGGAATATTAAACTTCCTAAAGAATATACCTACTTGATGTGATTTAAACATGAACAACACAGAAATTTCCTGTGGACAACGTTAAATACTATTAAGCGTCGCAGTTTTTCTAGTTATTGCAAATCAACAATCAATAACCTCTTAATAATATACATTAAAATCATAAATCATAATTGGCAAAACATAACTGAAAAACAATCGTAAACAGGAATTAGAAATGAACGTTTGTAAAAAATAAAAAATTCTGGAAGGAGAATGTGGTGAGATCATATATTTTTTACCATCAGTATATTTCAGCATTTATATTAACAGATTCCTTAATTTTTAAACGACAATTACCCGGGGAAAAATAATGAATTATATAGGCAGAATTTAAACCCCTACATCATCTCTGTAGAAGAACTAAAAGTAAACATTTGCGAAATAACAAAATACAAGACAAGAACTTGGTTGAATTATACTTCAACTATTATAACATATAGAAAGTGCTATTGTATAATGGAATCCCTAATTTAAACTTTAATATACAAGTAATAATCATGTTAACTGTAAGCTATCAAAACTCCAAGTATCTGATATACTATCCGTGTTAGCACAAAGTTTTACCCAGTAAAAAAAGTCAAATTTTACATAACTCACATTGAATATAGTTTTGAATAAATAGAACAGAGCCATCCGAGAAAGAAGGAGAGAACGATAAACCATAAAGACTACATATACAAACATAAATCACTTGGGCATCGCGGATAATTATCATGTGTACTCGTATCGCCACGTTCTTCTATTATTACGACGTATATCATTACATTTTAGGGCGACAGGTATCAAATTACTTTATAAATGAAATTATTACTATTAAATTCATAAATTGTACGTATTGCTCTATTATGCTTAATACATGAGAATAAACGTTATGACATGCACCATCATCTTACTCAGAGTTCCTCATATAGGTTGCCTAACAATTTTAAGTTAATAGGCCAGTTTGTTTCGTGTCGACGGACAGAGAAACGAACATAATTTTAAGTTTATGTAGCTACTCAAGTAATGGGCTTTTTTTAATTAGCAAATTACATTAAAAACAGATTTCGATATCAAAACATAGGTTCATATGTTCAAGTTTTTTATTCAGGGTAAAACCCTCCCGGTCTAACATAAATCAAAGAGAGGGCGGTGAAATATTGGTCTAAGCTTATCGTTGTGGAGCTAAGCCAAAAATGGTACTTTAGCCCATAGGGGAAGTTAACCTGAGAGTACATGACACCCTGCTATTAAACCTTGTTTTTAGGGGCTCTTGGCAAATGGGAGGGTCTGTTTCAAGTTTTTTTTAGATATGTGAGGTCAACGAAAAATCAGACAACCATAAAGATTGTGATTTCTTAGAGTGTTTAGTGTTAAAGCCACTCTTTGATAATGTAACTTTCCAATGTCAAAGAACACTAAGCGAGTGTTTATCTCTAAAAATATTTTAAATTCACTAATCGTTATCTTTATTTAACACTAGCTACCTTGATTATCAGGAGACATATAGGCTCGCTAATCACCAAGAAAACTGCAACTTTGAGTATATATATATAGGGTTTTGGTTTTTGATAGCAATTCAAAAGTTGGTATTGAAAAAATAAACCCAAAGTTTCATCCATTTGTAAAGCAAACATTCACCTCAAGAAATCGACCGTATAATTAAGCTATTGTCACCTCAATATTAATTTACATGGTATCAGCTACGGTCCTTTACCATGCTTCATTCGCATTTTAAAAGATACAGCTACGTACGAATTCGTATTATATTTTTCTAAGGCTACAGTTCAATCTTGATTCGTCCATATTGTAAAGTTTAATGTACGAAAAGATCTTTTTATGGCATAAATTCGGGAACTGTCAGTATTCTTCTTTAGAATAAACACAATTAACTCGAATCTAAGAAGTTCATTTAGATGTACATGTTAAACAACTTTAAAAAACTAATCATGGGATTTACGATATATGGTGATAAAAATAGAGGGTTTTATTATATTGTTATATATATATATATATATATATAATATATAATATATATATATAAGGCAGTCATCAACGCATCATATAACATTAAATGAAATAATCCTGATATTGCACGTAAATCTAATATTAAATTCTTCTTAATACCTAGTATTCATCAATAGGACAAAGTAAAACGAAGATAAGGAGTGTTTTTGGTTAATACCTCCTTACTACAACCGTCAAATATCCAATTTATGTATAGATGTAATTTGAAGCATTTATAGTTAGAACATTCAAGCATAATGTATAACAACGCGACCAAGGGCGTAACTTTTTTTAAAGACAATTCCAAAAGAACACAAATATGACTCCCTCATCAAAAGTTCTCAGCCATCCGCTCAAGGCAGATTTCACGTGATATCCCCATCATGTTTCGCCATAGACATAGAGTGTTTAAAAAAATAGCAAATTTAGAACATCCAAACATGTTCGCCTTTGACATACTGGTCTCTATTGATTTATATGAGGCAAAACACATTTAATTACACATATAAGTTAATAGGCTATTAGAGTATGAATTTAATAAATAATTTACTTCGTTAGAGGAGGGTTGTTACTTATTTATTTTTTTATATAGTGATATTAAGTTATTAAGGTGGCATCTACCGAAATCAACACGCAGTCCCTAATCCTTAACAGAACTTTTTATTGGAACAAGGCTTTTATCTTCATTTTCTTGAGTTACGTTTAAAAATAAATTGATAAAATATGCATCTGAATATAAACAATATTCTGTAAAGTATTTCTACCCAAAATATTAATAGTAAAATATCTTTATTTTGTAAGTCGAGTATAAGTGGATTCATAAGGACTAATTTTACCAGATTAATGTGTAAGTTATTTATTTTCATTACATTGACTAAAACATATAAAATTTAAACGATCATTTTGTTCATTTGATTTTTACTTAGCCTTTTTTTACTATATTCATTATTACTACCATAAGGGTCGAAAATCGGCTTCAATTTCCAGTTATACTGGACACTTTTGTAGCAAACGCTTTACTTAAAGACTATTTAATAATCATTTTACGGATTCAGATTATGTTTAAGATATTATAGTCTGATAAGGAAAACCTGCCACTAATTTTCTACGAAAGACTTTTTTCAATCACTAGAACACATTTATAAGCAGTATGGTTACGTGTTAAACAACAAAACGTGAATATAGAAATATTCAGTACTCGTTATTTACTCCCATGATGCATACGCTACTAAATCCACGAAAACAGCAGACAATAGACTGCATACAAGTTTATTGTTCTGACTACTCGTGATTGTCAATCTAATGTAATGAATGGAAACCAAATCCAGAGCTGATGTGTCAGAGAGGGGCTCGGCGGGTTTTCACATAACTGCACACAGTAATTACACAGATCAGATTCGATTCTAATGTACCGCCGAAAAACACTTATGGTCTAATTACGGATCAACAAACTCACGTACTCATTGTGATAGTTACAATAAGCATCAAAATATACAGGCAGAAGACTATTCATTGAAAAAGTAAGCCTCTAATATTATTTCTATCATTGACAATTGCAAACAAAAGTAATGGGTAAAATTATACAAAACAATTTCACTATATGAAGAGGAAAAATTATATATATTAATTAATAACTTGATTAAAAAGTCTACATATCGTTATAATGTTAACACTGGTATAAAATTATTTGACATTAAGCACTCTATAAAATCCTGGGGTCGATTACTCAACGTAATATACGTCTGTAACTATCTATTTTAAAAAATGGATTCCTAATACTTGCCCCACTCGTTGAGATATGAAGGCCACAGAGTTAAATGTCCTGGGTTAAAATATTTAGTTAAAGTTTTTAGACGCCTTTAACACGAATCAACATTCGTTCTAGAAAATGGTTATGCACCTAAAAATGCTCCATAAATGCTATGTTGATATATTAACGTTCTCTGGTTCAATGTGCAAGTTATAGTTTATTCATCTATTTAAACATTATGTTTAAAAAATAGCATTGAAAATAGTTATACAGAATAAGCTTAGGTTAACCATTTTTATTCTGAATTTAAATTAAAATTACTTCATTAATTCCCTGTTTAACATAAATATATACATTTTCTTATAGAATTTATTTGTAATTATTATATCATCTGAGCTATCTATGTGAAATATATACGTAGGAACATTCCAAAACTACAAATCAATTTTGGGTGTTTCTCAAAAAATGTATGGAAAGTTTAAACTATAATCAGTCGTAGCACTTGATAATACAAATTCCGCCAATTATTATAGATTGTATTAAGAATATGTCATCCATGCTCAGATACAAGAACTAGGTATACTCTGTGGACATACATAGTAAAACAATTTATTTCCAATGGAAAATGGTAATGGCCATAGTATTAGACAAACAATCTTCACTTATTTTGAAGATATAAAATTGAAAAATATTTGTTTGTATTAAGTGCAAAAAGATCGTTATGAATTTTATAATGGAGGATAAAAATAATCACGATATTATGTAAAAATTATGATTCCTGTACGTGTGTATACACGCCAATCGTAAGCCAATCGCTAAGCTAAAATGGAAGAAAATTATAAAAATCAAATCATCAATTATCATTAATCCTTTTTAAACAATTTGTTCTATTAATTGGGGGCTTTTGACTGTTTATAATACAATCAAATTTATTTAATTTCACTCAAATACATACCAATCATAATAAAGGCCTTATATTTTATAGGAAAATGTGTTTTTTTTTTTTGCATAGTAATAATAAGATTTGAATGTAAATTATCCCTTATACTCTTTGCCTAGTTGACGACCATTATATTTCATTTAATAGGCCGTGAAAAGTATGTAGCTTAAGCTTTTGTTCAGATGTAGTTTAAACTTAATTCATATAAAAAACTATTATTCATAATCTTAGTGAATAAATTGGTAAACAATATAAATTGAAAATATAATAAATTTGAGTAAAATAAATTAATGCTATAAATTAATAATGAATAAAATAATTTTTTGTTACCATCGTAAATTTGGTTTCATTTTTTAATTTCATTTTTACTCATTAAGAATTAAATTTTTAAAGTTATATTAGCCAATAAAAGAAACTCTCTTCTTAGCTACATTTATAAATTTATCTGGTATCTCATATGTCTTTTACAATCGAACTCGTAAAGTTATGTTTCTTCTTGTTTGTTGCCTGTGTCTGAGATATTAAGTCCGAGCGGATTGAGATATAAACTGGGATATTGTGTTCTACAGGCAATATAGTAACGTATTTTAAGTGATGTAACTACGTTAAATATTCTATTATACAGTAACATTTATTTTACACTAATGGTTCCAACGTTTATAGCTTTAATTACAAAAATTATTTGGTAAATTTTGTGCTTTATATTTAACAAACTTACTGTTTTGGAAATAGCAAATTTCTACTTTTTAAGTGTAAACATAAATGGTTACAAATCGGTAGTGGTTAATTTTGTACACTAAAAAAAACTTGTATACTTGTCCATAAATGGTAAAACTCGGTAGAGTTAATTTTGTACACTAAAAAAAACTTGTAATATTTGGTCACTTAATTAACATGTTACAAAGAACACGAAATAAATTTGAAGAATAATTTCACAAAAAGCTGTACATATTATACAATCTTTCCTATATTAATAGGTAATGCATAGGCTATTTTAAAACATTCGCTATCAGAAATAATGACAAATTTCCATCTAAATGTAAAAAATTGTTAATCAGTGGTTGAAATAATACATGTTTCTGGAATAGATCGAAAACACTGAAAAATTATTTATTTAGTAAAAATCGTAAAAATTGGGGAATGTCTAAAAGGAAAACTTTTAATCATATTACAACTGTTTCAATAGTCACTTTAAATTAATTAAAAATACAACCCGTTTAAATAAAAAAATTAAGAAAGAGTTTTCCCTTAAAAAACAACTATCGTCAGCAGTGCTGGAATTATAAAGTGGAGGGAATTATTTACATTTTATGCATACAAATTTTCTATTTAAAAGATAAATTAAGCTAAAGCAAAGAAAAAAAGTTTAGCAGCTAATTGATATTGTTAATTATTTATTTTAGTGTTTATTTTCATACTTTTTTACCTATATGTAATCTATCTACAACATATTATAGGTATTGAGTTTCCAATCCTCCCTACCTAATATTTAAAGTATTGAAAATGTGTAGTTAATTTTTGCCAGTTAAGATTTTAGATATATAAAATCGCCTTTTGCCTAACGGATAAATAATACGATTTAAATTATGTAACTAATATTAATGTTTATCAAATTTCGATAATAAGTTTGTAATTAATTTACGTTTACTTCACAACGGGAATATTCTCTCTAAAATAAATAGGCAGTATATTTCTAATTCTTTAGCGTTAAAGGTCTTACATTAAAATAAATGATTTGAATGCTATATAACCAATAAAAAGTAAAATATTAAATCTGAAAAAATAAAGAAAAATCCAACACTCGCGTTCCTCAGCCTTTCAGCTTGTTCGTAGTGTTTCAGTTGCAAAAGCAATTAAAATGTTTACTACTTAAACACTTAAAATGAATGGTAAAGATTATTATTTTGTTAATGAAAAGACTATATCACACGATAGACTACGAGCAGGATTAAGTGGAGTTTATATATACAGCAGGCGGTAAGTCGGGCAATTTTGATGATTAGGAAAGCGGTGAAAGCGCTTCTCATCGTCTACTCAAAGAGAATCACTCTAAGATCCACTTCATGTCCTTACATCCATTACTTTCCTGGTTATCATTTTCCACAACACAAAAATCTTAAGGTTTATATTTTATCGACTAATATTAACAGTGGAGACTTTTTCAAATTATTTCGTTTATAATTAGTCTAGTATTATTTTATGTTTTGATGTAAATGTTAATGAACATGTCTTATCAGGGTGGGTTGATTATTCTTTTTGTCGGAGACTGAAAGTGCAACTTATAATTCCTACGTTATTGAAACTAGATGAGATACTTAGTAACATTACATGTGTTTTTATCTAATTTCAAAATTTTAACTATTCCCGTTAAAACTGTTTGGTTATAGATAGTTGACCTTAGGCGCAAGCTGTGGGGAGTTCAGTTATTTATTTTTTTTCTAAGCTTTCGCAATGCCGATTACTTACAGGATGGCACAGTTAACATGTGTTTTATATAATTTCAAAAATAGTCAATCACCCTATTTTCGTTAAACTGTTTGGTTATAGATAGTTGTTCTATAGGGCATGCCGTGGGAGTTTCCAGTAAATATTTCCTAAGCTTTCTTAATGCCGATTAGTTATGGGCTAAGCATAAATAATTTTTAATTTCTGTCAATTATGTCTACCTAAATGTATGTATGCATGCAAGATATCTTGAACGTAAACTGATTTATAGACTTAGTATTTCTATTTCAATGTATGCAGTATTGGATCCTCCATTACGGAACATCCCAATCTATTAAATGTGATTGTGCGTAAACAAATAAATTGAAATTGGTAAAAATAAACACATTTTTTAAGCAATAATAAACAGAACATATGCAATTTAAACACGTTTTAGCTTGTCTCCCCATTATAGGGTAAAAATGAAACTAATGGAGTGGATCTTCTGTTTTAAAGAGCTCGGTTACAAGATTTTATTTAAACGCAATCTAGTGTTTTAGAACCCTCCTTTTATTATTTGAACACCTAATGAAAGAAACAAAATGTGATTCTATCATATAGCAGGATATCTATAAAAGGTCATCAGTAGACTTTGCAAAAAGACTCTATTTTTACACATACAAAGAATGAGTTCTCTAACGATACATTTCTCAACCCGTTTAATTCCTGCTTATTGCGATTGAATCCGATCACTTAGTAGGCTGACAATTCCCTTTTGTCTGCTAAGGTAGTGTAAAAATTTTCTTTTCCTGTATGACGTCCTTATTGTAAATCTCTCTGCAGGACATCTTTAGAATGAAAAAACGGTATAGACTCTTACAATGTTAATGGGTGAGACATAAGATAATAAAGCAAGCCAATATTTGTAAAGCACAACGTGGTTTGCGGATAGAGAGTACAGCAAGTTCCAGTAAGGTACAAAGTGTTTAAACTATTTAAAACTACTACTCTTCTTCAATAGATATGTTACAGTTAAGAACATAAATTCTTATAAGTTACAGATCATGAATTGGCACAAACAATTAATTGCACAGCGCATGCGCACAATACATAACAAGCTCTCGGCACCAAATAAGATGAGAATCTGACGAAATTATTAATATCAATAGAATGCCGGCCTTAAATTGTTGTACCAGAACTAAAATTTTTAATATGTCACAATACTATTAATTAAGGTTTCTTAGTAGTTGAAATGTTATATACTCTTTTTTTATAATTTTGTCACAATAATTAGGGAAAATTTGCAAAATCCAGTATTTAAACTTAACTCTTGTTAATAATAAAGTTTGGGTTATGTACTTAATCTGTTGTATTATAATTTTATATTAATCAGTACAATGTTAACATGAATATGTTGTAGAGGGTATACTGATCCAGAATTCAAAAATCTCAGCCAGATTCAATTGCTGAGGTTTTGACAGTTTTAGCAATATTTAATTTATCTATTAAACGTTTTAAAAGTGTAATCGTATATTATCTTACACAATTATTACAAACGATTTTAAAACCAAGACTGTCATTCGAAATAAATAATGACACTTGCTATTCTACCAAAGTAACATGCATAACGCAGAGGAACGTTGTAAATGATTGTCCACTGTTTGTTTTACAGTACTTAGATGCCTGAGGTCACAAGGTCATCATGTACTGTCAACCAAACGCAATGGGCATATTTAATCTTTGTACTTAAATGAAAGCTAGTATCATCCAAATACAATGCCTAAAAACGACATTGAAACTGCAACAATGAGTGTAAATTATTATCATTTAAAATTGAAATAATTATTTTCTCACCTTATCTATCGGAGTTGTAAAAAACCAATAAATTTTCAAAGATCTTGATATGAGGTATACGTACATTTAAATTATATTATAAAATAACTGTAGAAAAACTGTGTAAAACTATTCCAGGAAGGTTTGTAGGGTGGAATCAAGCAGTCTAGTATTACCGGAAGAGTAAACAATACATAATTTTAAAACGATACATGTTTAGTGGGCTATATCTTGCAAACTATGGAATAGAATATTACATTTTAACATCAAAATATAAAAAAACATAATGGGCAACATATATTCAAACATTAGGTGGCAGAAAAAAAATTAATAATGTAGACTATTAAATTTAATTATAACTAATCATAACTTATAAATTACTATAATTTTAATTGATATAAATTGCAACGGTAATAAATATACGAATAGGTTTACGTATTAACGCATTTAAAAGAAAGCAAAATCCATCTCACACCGTATGGCCAATGACTCGGCTTCAAAAACGTGTTTTGCTGGTTTACGGGCGATTTAGTAATACTAAGGCGTCCTGTTGATTTCAAAAGTATTAACACTAAAACAATTTAATACTTTACCTTGTTAAACTCCAAAAACATGTACTGTCACTATATGCATCTCCTATCTTGTTCAATACATACCTGTATTTAAAAACTAAAATTAAATTTTCGTAACGGTTCTCTTAAAATTAATTTAATTTCTTGCAGCAAAGAGTTATTTTTTTCTAAAAATATTGATATACTGCTTCTCGGAGGTATATAAATAGTTTCAATTCATTATGACGAATTTTATTATTTCCATAATCTTATAAGTGTAGAAGTAGAATACTTTAAAATATAAACAGTAGATAATACTTTAGTTAAGGAAGTATACTATGTTAATAACCGTACATTAAAGATCAGTAGATTTAAGATATCTTCTGTTTTATACTGTTTTATAAGGATTTATGGGAGACTTCTAAGAAGACTTACTCAAATGTTGTGCGTCCTTATTACTTTTTACAAGACGCCTTAAATGTTTTAAGTAAAGGTGACGTGACTCTTCCCTAACATACTGCAAAGTTTCGTTCATTGATGCTGAAGATTTTTCATGAGCCAAGGTTCATCTCTTTCTTCGCTCTCAGGTAACACATTTTAGCTAGATAGTACTTCAGTTTTTAAATACTGAGCATCCCTTTTTAATCGTAAAAGTTAAATATATATTTTATTTATTATTTATACATATTCTTCAGCGTGCCGTTTACGTATATGCCGGGGGGTTAACCAATCGTAATTTTATTTCACCTGTTAAAACTAAGAAAGATTGCATATAAATTTGTCAGATATGCCTAGTATACGGTTTACTGTATATATCTGAGTTTTATGTCTCTATACGCCTCATTACTTTTTTTATAACTTCACATATGTATGATTAGTATTATATATGTATGTCACTGTTATGTACCGTAAACGGTGGTGTTTTTTAAAGCCTAATACAGTAAAAGACAAAACTATTTGAAGAAAATTTAAAATTTAAAAGGTACTGAATATTAATTATAAATACACCTATACCTATAACATAATCATAAAAAATTCGATAATATAGTTTCACTTATATAAGCTATGTACAAACCACTCGTTATGTGATCTACAGACTGGCAAGCAAAGGGATTTCAATAAACCGTGATGTTAATCTCCTACATCTTTTATCTTTTCATGTTTGTAAGAAGTGCACAATGTGTTGTTCCTGATACCTGCTATTAATATTAAGACTGTTATATCCTATTATTTTGCTTTTCTAAGACGATGTTTATTGAGCTCAGCTGAATAAACCATAACTGCACAGAAACACGAAGAGGAGTACATATTTCGCCCTACGTTTTTTTTTTCTAGACATCAAAGTCTTAATGTGTTTCAATATTATTCACGTAAATTTTCTACATCATTTCCAATTCCTTGTAAATTTAATAAATATTTGGTTTCTTATAATTTTTATCATTTGGATTTGCAAATGTTCTTGTTCCACCAACTCCACTACTGTAAATAATAAATTATAACAAACTACAGAAAAGTTATGGATAAAAATCTGTATATAGGCCTTACAACAATAACATGAATGTGGAAAAAAGTATAAGGAAAGGACTCTAACCTTTTTTGGTTGCTAATATTTAAGTTATGACTTTTTTAAAAAATTAGGCCATATTGTCTTACAGAGTCGAAATATTACGTACAATTGTAAATTCAAACAACTCATTACATACGAGGTCCAATTCAAAAAGTATCCGACCTCGTCGTGTATCCGCGGCTTCTGCTGCCAATAATGAGATAAGATTTGTTGCGACAATAGTTCCTAATTATGATAAGGAAAGGTACAAAAAGTCCTTTATCTTGATCCCCCGACCTGTTCGCCGGAAGACGTGGTCAGTATGTACTGATAAAGTCAAATAGCGCGTATCGGTTTTTTCTCTAACTTTTGAAGATAACGAAAATGAAGAACAACGTTTTATTGCATTAAAATTTTGCGTGAAACTCGGAGAAAAACAAAGTGAGACCCATTCGTGAGAAATATCAGAGCTTAGCATTCTAAAAATGAGGCCAATGAGTGTTACGCAGATTAAAGATTGGTATAAACCGGTTTCAAAAGTGGTCGAAACCTCGGCAGAAAGTGACCGCGCCGTTCTGGGCCGACCAAAAACAAGTCGAACTCCCGGAAATCATCGAGACAAGCAAAAGTTTTGATCTGTTGAACAAATCGTCGAAAATGGACTGTTGGAGGAAGTAAGTTACCTTGAGTTAGAATGTCAGTTTCAGATCCAAAGCTGAAGCAATTTTAACTGGATGACTTGGGATCTGCGGCCTTGGGTAGACCAGCAAAATTTGTGCCAAAAAATGCTGACAGAACAGCAAAGCGATTGGATGTTTGCCGAGGACATGCTGCAATGGTTGTGAGGATGATTCGGAACTTTTTTTGACATCGATAATAACGGAGGACGAAAGTATGGGCCCCCCCTCTATGGATATGGACCCACAGAGGACCAAATTTCAGTCATCTCCCCAGGATCCCTCGGCCAAAAAAAATCAAGGCAAGTTCGAAGCAATAACAAAAGTGATGCTTACTGGGTTTTTTTCCGACTAAACCGTGGAGCTGTGGCATCCATGAATATATGCCCCTGAGGGTCAAACTGTGTATGCACAGTACCTATTTAAGTTGTCAAACGTCGTCCTCCGAGATGCTGATTCGCCGCAAAAATAGCCTGACTTGTGGTGCGTCCCCTCAAAAATTGGCGGCCTACAACCACGACAATGCGCCACCAGCCTCATTCAAAGTGTTTTTGGTGCGAAACACTGACACTCCGCAAAGTTTCCTCAGCCTCCGTACTCTCCAGATATGGCTCCATCGCGATTTTTGGCTCTTCCTCCACCCTCAAAAAACCATTGAATGAGGCACCAGATGTGAGAAGTCGTAGAAGCAATATATGAAAAAAACGACGGCCTGATCTCCATAGGCGAATGGCCCCGAAAAGTGATTTTCAAGACTGCTTCCAGAAAGTGGAAATGTCGCCTGGAAATCGTTTTGTGTTTAGCTTCATCAGGGTGCTTATTTATGAGAGAAAATTAAAGCCCAGCTTTTTTTCAGGTAACTTCAGTTTTTACGTGTTGCATCACCAAAAAAGGTAGGATACTTTTCTTGAATTGGAACCGTCGTAATAAAGTAATTATACAAGAAGTAAATCTACTTTAAAACAGAAAGTTTAATGTTTTGTAAAGAATTATCCTCTATTTTTACACGTACTGAAAAGTAAAAATCCCAATGAAATCAGTGTAATTAATTAGCAGCTTAAAACAAAATTAAACAAGTGGGAATATTCAGTTTTTAATTCAACCAAAAAATACTTTATATCACATGAGATTGTATAATAATTAATATATTTCTTAAACATATAATAATATAGGGTTTAAATCACAACACCCAGATCAATAGTAATCCTATTAATAAACATTATAGTAGGAGCGAATTAATCTAGAAAGGTGTGGTAAATAAAAAAGTAAGCCGAACTTCAACAAAATTTATAATTTAAGAAAAAAGTGCAACTGAAATCATGGTTAATAATTGATGTTATATATAAACGAAATCTCTCTCCGTATAAACTTGTGGAACTGGTATATCCAGGTAAGATTTGTGTGGTTGGATGACAAGCAAGAGGGTCTTGGCATTCCAAAAGTGTAAAAACATTTCAAAAACCAAAACACTACGTTTGCTAGGCAATGCACACCTACACAGATTTGTCATGGAAAACCCTTTCATTGTAAAAGTGTGAATTATATTTCCCAAAATTTGAGAGAATAAAATTCAGATGAATCCAGGAGTTTAAGTTAACAGGCCACCACAAGAAAAACTCCAGTATACTATCCTAAACATACTTAATGTCTTAGTTTTAAACCATTTGAAGAATTCACTCACGTGGCTGGAAAAATTTCATTTTTCTGTCTGTCTGTCCTATATGTATTGTTCTGTTCACCTTCCGTACATCGAAACAATAACTGCCCAATAGACTTTTGAAATTTTGGATAAGAAAATTAGTTTTCATGTCTCTGCATTTGATTGATCTCAAGCGAATACTTTTAACAATTCATCTTATGGACATTCATGAAGAGAAAAAAGAAAAAAAAGCAAATAAGTATATTTTTTAAGACAAGCACAATAACACCTTTGAGAGTTTCAAACATTTAACATATTAATGACATTTAAACCTACCTGATCGTCAACATATCAATATTACTTTATAAATCTGACTTGTTAGTTATATAATACTTCATATTATTAAAATACTAAAATGTAATCTCAATTTAGTTTAATAAAAACGATTTTACGATATGGATGATATTTACGTGGCTAATATAATGTAGAGGAAAGATTTCCATATGTAAACATGATAGAACATCTCCACATTATTAGCATAAATTTCTACAAGAAATGATGTTTTAAGATGTGTAATTTTTCAAGTAAAACTTCTTTTTTTTTGGCATAAACTAAAGACTACATCTGATCATTGTGATACGCATTTTTTAATATTAAGGCATGTAACCTCAGGTTAAGAAGCGTTTTTAATGACATATTTAAAACAGTTAACTTTTGGGAACTTAAAGTATATTAATGATAATATAGAGAAAATCACCTTTTGGAGGGTTTCGCAGGGCAATTGACATTATGAGTGGATTATGTAAACACAAATGCCATTAGATTCTACACATAGTCCTAATATAATATATTCAAAAAAACTAATTTTATAATACCCAAGGTCCATTTTTTTGAGCTTTATATCGAGTTTACCAGGCAATACTATATCAAATATAGGTTAATGGATGATGGGTGCGAGAATAATATTTGATAAAAACTGTCCCATAAATTTTTTAAAAAAAAAAATAAAACCTGTTTAAGATACAGTAAACCATTTTTATACTTACAGACTTTCCATTGTTTTGGGGTTAACGCCAAATTTCCGAGTAAATTACTTTACTTGGCCAAATTACTTAAAAATAAACCTATAGATGAATAGACAAAATATGTCCATACAGACTAAAGTATTTTAGTAGTAATAAATCGATGTAATCTAGCTCCTATAAAATAGGCGTGACTCAAGAATAAGGCCTTGTTACTAGAAGAACAAATAGAGGAATAAATACGGAAATTTATTTATCACAATTTGTATTTTTCCATAGGTTATGACATACGGCCATCAATAGGAGTTTGTTTTCTCATTATCTGCAACTTCGTTTGTAGCTCCAAAACCTAGATGTTTGAACTAAGCATTGAAGGGTAGCAACATAATATAGAAGGACTAATGAATTTTCAAAACACTTTCTGATAAAATCCATATAACCCTCTAAGAACGATCCGCTGCAATGTGTTTTTTATTATCATAATATAAGTTAAGCATTTATTTATCTATTATCAAAGCTTGTATTTTGTACTAGTTATATATATTATACATATATTAAATTTTACTGTAGATTTTTGTGTGGGTTAACTTCAGTGAACCTGTGATTAGGATTCCAGTTTAGGATTTAGTTACCGGTTACTCGTTCTTTCCATTGGATAAGAATTCTACTGGCCAGAATTTCAACGTTGCATCGGCTCCCAGATAACTTTATATATTGGACAATTTTGTAAGAGGTGTAATTATTTGCACTTAAATAACTCTCATGAGAAAGCACGGCTTGGCAAGTAAACGGGATCGCATTCCTAGGATATTTTTATCACCCCCATTGTGGTGAATAGTTTTCACCTTTGTGAGATTTCAACACATTTAACAATATTAAGCTACATTAAACCTACACCTGTCCTCGAACATACTCAATAATTACATTTATACTTGACTTTGGTTTATAATACTTCATTATATAAAATATCTAACCTGAATTTAGATTAATTAAAACGATTTAACGATATGATTGATATTACATACGTGGCAATAAATGTGAAGGACATAGATTTCATA
>NW_025777483.1:0-26637 GCF_021130785.1 Homalodisca vitripennis | reverse complement strand
TCAATTTTCCTTATCTAATTCTACACTAATATGACAAAAAAATATTTATTTTAAAACATTTTGGTAGACTTTTTTAACATGGGTCGTTTAACGACCCAGTTGGGATTTTTTAGGGCGAGGCCTCTTAGTAAAACTCAACTAAAGTGTATATAGTGGAGACTTTATTTACACAAAACCACATTTGAAAGACATGTTTTATTACACAAAATGATTACTCTTTGTGGAAATCTGCGCAGAAAACAGGGCTATACATGCAGCCTTTGGGACCTCGCATCGTTTGCACTGCTTTTACAAGTTTTGTATTTTTACATACAATCACACCTTCTTCTACTTTGACCTGTCACTATAAAGATAGAACCTCCGATGGTCACTACGGAGTAGGGTTTGAAGCTCGTCTCTCAGTGCTCTTTGTAGGGCCAGTTGCTTTAGGGAGGCGCGTCCAAAGTTTTTTAATAAAATATCTGGACCACACTTCTATTCGGAAACTACGACTGTCCAAAGTAACTCCTTGAGAGCGAGCCAAGAAATCTCTGGTAATGGTCTAGCTCAAAATTAGGCAAGATTCCTTTTGTCACTGCGGTAGGTAACGGAAAAATTTATCAAATGACTTCAACCTAATGCTTCGGGCAAGAATACATTGGAAGAAGTTCCTAGTACATAAATGGATAAGGGATTCATCTGTCAATGACAAAGACAGGTGGTCCATATTTCATACACTGAAGGGGCTAACCTCTCATTCTTAAACTTCTAAGTGCTCCTCTTTTTCCCTATGTTTTCGAACAGGGTTCATCTTATTTATTTGGATGCAGGCTTTTCCCGGCTTACTCCCCGCTTTGTTAAATTTAGGCTCCTTCAATGTGTGGCGTATTCGATTAACGGGTATTCGCTCTTTCTAGTAGTATGCTATTGGGATTATGTGTAGCTATTTGTAAATTAATTACCTCTGTCTTCAACGCGTACGTCACTAAGATCACGCAGCGTTGATCACCTAATTCACCTTGGTGCTCATCTTCATCGTTTTTCAATTCCTTCGAATCGAATCATCTGCCATCGGCGTTGGAGCTGACGACCGGCCCACCACTCGGTGCCTGGAGTCCATTATTAATCTATCCTCTCCAGATTCGCTTTCATCTGTGATATTGTGAGGCGTCATCATTTATCGGGAGGGACATAGTAATAGATATTTCAGCTGCTCGCGGTTGTAATTCTAACGCGTAGTCTCTTTCCAAGGGTTCTCAAGATCTCAGCCTAGCGTAAGACGGACTGCCGATCCTGAAATAACTCCAATAGTTAGAAAAACTAAAATAAAACATTTTATCTGTTGAAAATAGCGGATAACATTTAAATGCCCGTTCTTACGAGTTAATTATATGTTTTATGTATAATGTGTAATACATATTGATTTCAACTTGTACCACCGTGCGCTTTTTACTTGACAATCTCGCGAAAAAATGATTCAATGCTACGGGATTTGCAGGTGAGGTAGGCCTATGCTTTATGGGTCTTGGCTGGTGACCCAACGGGTCGTTTTTACGACCCAACTAATAGTTTGTCGTCATGTAATAGTCAAACAAGGTCAGTAAGTATCGTTGAATGCTTAAAAATGCGTGAATAGAGACTCAACTAATATAACATACGTTTGTTTACTACATATATGTGATTCAGTAATTATTCACTTATAAGATATGTTTTTAAAAGAGGGACATGGTATGTATAAATAAACTAACCTGTAAAGTAGGAAATAAGACATGACTGTATTGTGCATCTCTCAATGTAGCAGACTGCGATTAGTAGTAAGGGTGGGGGAAAAAGGCCCCAAAAAACCTTTCTCTACACAAGGTCAATAGAGATATAGTACACTCTTCAGACAAAAACATCACAGACGGAAATTAGTACGCTTTACTACAAAATGCTTTAACGACTGTATTTTAGATGGGTCGAAAACGAGACCCGTTGGGACTTTAATGGGCCAAATAACAACCGTATGAAGCTAATTGCATTGGTGAGTTGTGAGGCTAGCTTAATATTGTTTGTAGTAGGTCTATTTCAAAACAAGAACCTTGAGTTGAAATGACTTTGTTATGAAGAGTCACCATATTGCAGTTTTTAAAAACACAACTTTTAGCCTTTGAAATGAGTTGTTTATATATACATCAAGATAGGTGTAGTTATTTTTATTAAGTTTATGCATATTATTAACTAAAGTTATTTAGTTTTATTTCAACGCTGAGTGCTTAATTCTCATACCTGTCAAGTGATAAGACACTTATATCACAGGTATACTAAAGTCAAAGAATAAAAAATAGAAAATTAATTTTATAAATTAATCAAAGAGGTTAATATTATGGTAGTATGGAAGGCAGAAAAACAATCATTCAACGTCATCACCTCAAATATAAAATTTTAATAAAATTCGAAAGTTATTAGTGACAGAATACATTAATTCAGAGGAAAAAGCGTGGTGTGTATTTTACTACATTTCTAAAGTCTTCCTCTCAGAAAGATGACACATATACCTAATAGAATGATTGGTAATAAATTTTTTTTATGTTTATTTAATTAAAATATCAAGCACCCCACGCTTTCTTACTTCTGAATTAATTTAATTCTGTTAATATATGTTAAATTTTATTATAAGTTTTATCTTTGAGGTTGACAGAAGACCATGAATTTATTTGTGTTCCCTTCTACTACCATAATTTTAGAACTCTTTCTAAATTAAAAAATTATTTTCTATTTTGTTTAGTTGTTGTCGTTAGCTATAAACAAGCGTGTTGTTTTTTTAGTTTTTTTAAGAAGCTATTTATTTATTATTTATAAACCTTTAGATTCAAACAATTTTATTTAACCAGCTCATTATAAACTAAAGGAGGAGCACCTTATAACGCACACTATTATCTGTTAGCTTTACGAAGGGAAGTAATTGTGCGGCGCTAACATTGTAGACTGGAGTGTAAGTGAGTATTTGTTATACTAGTGGGAATTCATTACTATGATACTTTCAGTTTTCGATTTTAGGCGATATATAAAAACTACTTCTTTAAATTCTGTGACTCATCATCCTTCGTTGGTTGGAATGTTAGAAACATTAATGATTAATGTGCTTTCTGAAGGTACTCCGAGTCAAGTTAGAATGATGTATAAATGGGGCAGGCACAGACGATGACCTAGGTGGAAGTAAAACTATGGTCTTATTAAGGAGGGCTTAAGGTAATCTCCATGGCTCCAAGAAGTCGATGCCACGAAAAGTGTGCTAGATGAGAATTGACAGGTCTACTTGAGGCCGATGTCTGCTATTGGTCGTAGGGACCTGGCTTCTGGTGTAGTGAATAGATGAAAGCATCCTTCGGAAACAGGTATGGTCTAAGAAGAGAGCTTTTTTTTGTTATGGTTTCTTTGAAAATCATTTTTTTAAATAAAACATGCAAGAGCCTCTCCTAATATGAAGAGACTTTAGTCGTTACATTAACGTAGACTCTTGGGGTCTGGATTACAAGATCGTTTAATGGAGAAAGCTTGGATTTTGGATGAGAATGCATGCATCCTTGGAAAACTAGGTGTCTAAGAACTAGAGCTTCTAAATAAGAGCGACTTAAGAGCTTAGTCGTTACGTTAAACGTAGACTCTTGGGGTTCTGGATTACAAGAATCGGTAAAGAGAGAAAGCTCAAGTAGAATCTACTCTCATCCCGCTCCAATGATGTAGTTAAATGAATAGGATGGAAGCAAGTCGTTCGGAACGCTGTCTTTAGAAAACGCAAGCTTTGGATCAATATATAACATTGTCTCGTAAGTATTGTCCTAAATATGCAAACATTATTCTACAATTCGTATTGCTCAGATTAGAATTAAGTTTTTAAAAATATATTATAATTTGAATTTAATATCCGCAAAGCCATGTAGAGTAGTTCCACGCAAGAACTTACAATTGTTGTGTTTAAGTTTGAGCCAAACGTTATCTTGGCAGTTTTTGATTACTTAAATCGTAATAACGCATTTAGTTGATTATTTACTACTTTTGAAAGGAATGAGTTAAATTTACTCAATTTAGATTTCTGGAGTTTTGTACTCAAAACTTCCAAGGCTCGTGTTACGCGCAAGTGCGACGAATTTGAAAAAAAGGTAGATAAAAACACAATTCTTTCTATTGAGGAAAATAGACGTAAGGTTAGGTATAACGTTTCTCTTGGACCATGTTTTATTAAAATTACTAAGTGGCGTAGCATACAATTAAATATTTAAAATTCAATATGGCATTACACTTTTGTTGGCTTAGGAAACTAACTCCGAAATGTATTTTATAAGTTTATCTATGTTTTGTGCGGAAATATACTTATATAGTTTCTTATAAAGTACCTGAAATACAATTATTGATAACGGACTATAGATAATTGTTATGTTGAATTTAGGCATAACTATAAGGTACACTAATGTTTAAATACTATTTTTAACTTTTTAGTTTCAGTTACTTGTTGTTCCAGTATTCAGGACGACTATGAATATTTCTGGTATGAAACTAACTAATGATTCATCATGTTTTAATTTAGTTATACCTCCTTGTGTTATTATCGCAAAAGAATAATATGCATATACTTTTGTTCTATACTGTCTTAGCTTTCTTTTTCTTCCCTTTTATATTAAATTTTCCAGTCCAAAGCAACTTTTAATTCGTTTAAAATGTTTGCATATAGCAGCTCATCCGAACAAGAATAATATTATACGTAAGTAAGCTCCACGACATACAAACTTCAGTCGAAAAATATCGGTAAAAAAAAAAAAAAATTTTTCAGCATCTGACTTACCAGTCTGTACCGGTCTCCAATATAAGGCTCTGAGTATTTATTGTTTGTCCCATTTGGGTATTTAAAAATCCCCCCCCCCCACCCCAATAAAGCGTATTAGTATTATTTGGCCCTGCAGCATTGCGCGTAATAAAGGAGATATAAAGACACATCACGATGGTTAAGTTACAAATGGTAGTTTTAGACTTAAGGCAAACATCTACATCATCATGGGTATTAATATATACCTGTTCGAAGCGCTGTGAACAGAGATATTTCAAGTGCCGTTTTTTTACGGATTGGGAGAGCTACCCCAATGAAATATAGTATTGTAATCACTATGTTATTACCTGTAGGATTTAAAAATTTAAATCTAATGTCAAAAAAAGTCGTACGAATCTGTTTTTTTTATAATAAATCTTAAGCTTTTAAAGAGTTTTTCTACAGAATTTAGGTTTTTTTATAGTTATTCTATAGATTTTTTAAATATATTCAACCCTAATTTTAATCAAGTATACAGACGGATGACATTTTAATATGACATAAGAAATATTGTTGAAAACGAAAAGTTGGCAAGTAAATAGGTATTTTGTACATACACTCAAATCAAAGATTAATATTCCAACGCCTCGTTGTCTTTAGTCATTCTGTGAGTTTTGCATTGATATTTAATTCACGATATCCCTGTGTAAATGAATTAAAGATTAGATCCTATATAAAAAGTGGACAGGTGGCACTCCAGCAACATATGTGGAAAACCAAAATGTTGAATAATTTTAACACCACTGTCTAAAGTAAAACTAGATCAAGTGATCAGAATTTAAACGGGAAAAACATTAGATTTTTTAATGACTGAACATTAAATAATTCTAAATTGTTAATATACTATAACGTTTACAAGCCAATTTGCGATGTATATACTTTAAATGTCAATATTAAGATCAGTCAACAAAATATTTGTGTTGTTCTCCAATTGGACAAACCCCGAAGAGGCCATATGAGAACAAACCTAAATACTCCTCTTCCTCATACCATTTTTGTCTGATGAGTGTCGGCTCTGAGAAGTCGAAGCAATATAGCTAGAAAACATCGTGTATTCGCAAGCTGAGAAGACATAGTATATACGATTTAAATTAGTTACACTCGCATCTGATTATAGTTGCTTGTGAAAGATCAGTGCGAGTAGTGGCACATTTTACTTTATGGGCTAAGACGGAATATCGGCCACTAAATTGTATCGTTTATAACATCTTTTCGCCGATATTCTATAGATATTATAAATTGAATGTAGTTTAATGATTATTTTATGATCTTGTGATTGAATTGCGTTCAAGGATAAAAAATATCCTCATTGATGACTACTGCTTTCGTCACTCATTGCAGATTGTTCGTGCTATTTAGACCTACTTAGAATATCTTCAGGTAGGACAAGTTTTAAATAAAAACACCTCCATACTTTTAGTAATTAAATTACATTTAGGGAAATCTGCTAATTTCTGTTTACTGTTTGATAAAGATGAGGAAAGCTTTAAGAAATACATTCTACTATAAAAAATAGTAATGATCGTTAGAGCATTATTAATGTGAAGAAAACAGGATTTTTCCGGGCATTTGCCATCGTTCAGTGAAACAAGAAAACAGTAACACTACGTTTCGAGATCTGCAATCTGATCTCTTCTTCAGGTAAAGAACTAACCTAATACATAATTACAAACTAGGTTTAAATAAACAAATCTTACTAAAGCGTTGTGGCACGCCTAAGTCAGTAATCACAACCTACATGTTGTTTATCAACTTCACTAACTCTATAAACATGCACTTAATACAAAACTATACAAAACACTAATCATTAAAACTAAACTACGGAATACAGGTCACAATACGTCTTCACTCGTCTACTAACCACCTATGACTGACCAGAGGGACTAGGCAATGGTAATCGTGATGGCTGGCTAAAACAAGATGGCGGAAATACAAGGGAAGGGGGACAGGAATGGGCCCTTTAGTTATTATTGGTTCATGCGAGATGAAATTCTTAAAACCATATTGTGACTCCGCATTGGTTTATTACAAATATCTGATCCGTTTGATACTTTTGGTTTTCTCTTAAGTTCATTTTTTAGAATTGGCAACCAAAGCGGCGAAATCTCGACTGATGGTTGAGCTGATTGGTTCCTCTCTTCCTCTCTTCAAATATCCTCAATGAAGCGGAAATATCAGTCTTATCCAAGGGTTTAAACTTTTCTGTGGCAACAAAAATCGGTAAAGGCACTGGATTTCGTAACTGGAATCGAGTCGGCTGTTTCACAGTTATCTGAGGAACAGGGTGACCGGTTTCGATGTGAGGCCAGTCTTTTACTCAGAAAAATTCCTCCCACAAAAACCCAATTTGACAATAGAGGAGAAAAAGGCCAGGTCGATCCTTGGAAAAGACAACACGGTCAAAATCTTACCTGCCGATAAAGGCAACGCTACTGTCGTACTTGACTCAGTAGCGTATAAAGAAAAGATTGCGGAAACTTTAAAATACTGGCAAATATACAGTTTTAAATAAAGATCCGACTGATTCATTTGAACGCAAAGTAGCAAAACACCTTAAGAAAACATAAAGAATTTTTTTTCAGATAAATTTAGATCTAAATTAACTCCTCACCACTTCAAAAATCCCCCATATGTATGGCCTTCCAAAATCCACAAAACCTACCATCCTTCTCCGGCCCATTATTAGTTTCTCGTGATTCACCTTGCAGGGAACAGTGAGTTTTTAAGACCCACACTGTTAAAAGTAATATTTATTACATTTGTTTACTTAGTTTAAAAAAATCATAGACAAGGGATAAAGAATTTATGTTAATTTTCAAATTATTTATTCTTTATGAAACTGATTGGACTGGCTGATTCGTTATTAGAAAATATATAAATGATAAGATCGCTTATACGGTTGCAAAGTTTGAATTTTGAGATAAATCTGACAGAAACAACAACTTTACTGCTACCGCTCTTAATGTAATTCTATTTGGAAGTTCTGTGATGGAAGCAGTTTTAAGAGATACCGTCTTGTTAACGTGGAAGCTTGTAAAAGTAGAAAGGTTTTGGATCGTAATGAACCTGATGTAGTTTATTTTATATATGCTGGTTTATCCTACATTGCTTGACCTAATAAAAAAAACCCGTATAGCTTTTAATTGTATGTTAATTTATTATACATTCTATTTCAAAACCCTTTTTGAAAAGCTTTAAGGTTCTTATAATAAATAACAGAATAGCTTATTATAGCTATTAAGGGTTCATCACGACCCTTATTTTTGTAATAAAAGACTTTTACAGGAATGTACGCCATTGACACTTGGAATATAGTTAAAAAATTAGACTATACGGTTATATAAATTAAAATGACAATTAATATTAAGTGGTACGCATGGACAGTAAATAAAAATCCCGTTGCCATGGCAATAAATTACAGGAATAAATTATACCACAATTGCAAATATTATCAATGTTAATGCTATTATTGCCAGAAAGGTGGACATTGCATATACAATTCCTATGAGAGGTTTATTTTTAATTTTTAATATAATAAAACATTTTATTTTTTATAGTATTTAACAAATAATGCTTTTAATATGATTATAAAAATAAAATAGACAAATTTTAAAGAGATACTTAGAAACCAAACAAAAAATACTTGTAAAATAATAGCAGTACTAATTAATTTAGACTTATGAAACCCACCGGATGATTTGAGTAATTTTTCATATAATATATAATATATATAACATATTGATGCTGGGTGCTAACGTTACCTATATTCAGAAGGCACTTAAAAACTATGGAATTATTTAGTTAATCTTTACCCATTACCCTCAAACATATGACGTACACAATAATTGTACACATAATGGATTTGATTGTAGGGCTCCAAACTCTTATATAAACTAGCGTTGAGCAAACATCCTTGATAAAGTTTTAACGTGAAGAATTTTTATGGAAATCTTTTTACAACACAATCTACCACAAGAGAACAGTTAGAATGTAAGCTTTAAAAGATCTTGGCCTGGTGGTTTCCACGTCCTAGGGTTTATACTGGTTAAAAGCTATCATTGTTCAAAATTTCGTCCTGCAAATCATTCTTGAAAATCTTTGATGAAATCCCTCCAGCTATAATGCGTTAGCGTAATTGTATCTAATCCTCTAGTGGTAAACATTAATAGCTTAAAACGACATTTCAAATATTTTGTTATCTATAACATAAAATGTATATATAATATTTGTTTAGAAAAAGGCATCGGCCAAGGAATTCATCTTCTTTTACACCCCTGGTCCAAAATTCCCCAATCTTGTAATTCTCTTGCAAAATGCAAAACCATAAATCTAGTTAGTAAAAAAGAATTTTTCAAAAAGTTTTTATAAATTTTTGCATAACAAGATATTTATTAACAACGTGTGTTTAGAATTATTATAAAATATTTTCATTGTACGAGGTTGAAAGGGAGAGTTGTTACTATAATCCATCAATAGCTAAAACATGCATATTTCTTTGAAAAAGTTAAATTAGATACACACTTAACCCTGCATTTTGTAGAGTAGTTGAATTATATCTTGTTATTTATTTTTGGACTGTCCATAAAAATTTTCGTATATGAGGAAAAGAATTCCGTTAAACTCATGGCATTATATATATTGTAAATCTTCACTTCACACTTTCATAATAAGATAATTTACTGTTATGGATAAAGAATTATTAATTAAATTACAACTAAAACTTAGTTGTAGAACTAAAAATTACAATTCATGAACGTAAATTAGAGAAATTTCATAATTAACGCTAGACAGAAGATTCTTAAAAATCTTACAAACTATTGAATGTCTACTTCAAAGATAGGGCCTAAGCAGTTTATAAAAATGTATTTTGTACGTAAAATGACAAGTTGTGTTTATCCTTAACATTGATACCGTACGCGACAATGTTAACCTAAGCATTTCATTACGTAGCCAAAAAATCTAGTTGAACAAAGTTCATTTAAAGAGCAAGTTTCGGGTTTCCTAAGAACAATATGTGTTTTCGCGGTGTTGTTGAGTTCTCAGGAAGTAAACTTTGCTCAATCTTACCACAAACGCTGTGACTTTACAACTCTTCTGAAGCAGGGTTGACGCTCCGTAGTTTTCCCTCACAATCATGCTTCGCTAAAAAACGTTTTCTGTGTTAATTAGTATGAATTCTGATTACGATTTTTGAATAATATATATTGATGATATTTGCTTGATTGATGAATATTAAAATAATAGTTTCTCTTATAGCTCATTCGGAAGAAATTTAGATTTCAGATGAGGCCGTCATTTGTAAATACAAAACTAAAGATTCAATATTAGGTTAAATCTTGATTTGCACAACACTGAAGGGAGAGTACATCTTAATGTTGGGTTATTAATATAATCATAACACATTCAGAAACTCTATAAACTGAATGCTCACAAGACATATAATTATTAGAAGCACACACATTTCCTTAGAAAACCTGGATATGATTTATTTTAAAATTAATATTATTGTAAACATAATTACTTATAGAGGATACATTATTCACTTCTATGATATTAAGTGTGTCACTATGTTGAAACATTGAGAGTTATCAGAAAAATGTTTCTTGGATTTACTTGACAGTAAACAGAAATATAATATTTCCCTAAGGTCACAATTTGTAACGTGCTATTGGTTAAGACTGGCTAACAAATTCATGAAAACCTAAGGGTCATCTCTTTGAACGGCTATTTTGTAATAGTCCTTTTAACGTTCTCATCACTTTTGTTGTTGGCAATAATTGTGTAATTTTTGACTTATTAATGAATACAGATAGTAGTAGTTAGTAGTAGTAAAAAAAATTAAATTCCAAGGTAAGTATTAAATACTGCCTTTGTAGTGTGAAAATATATTTAAAAACATTTTGATAATTTATCACGTAGTAATGGTATAAGTACAATATTCACATCACATCAAAAATAACGAAATTCAATATATAAAATTTCTTGTTATGAAAAGCATTAAAACAGATCGCTGGATTGTAAACTTAGGAGCTCTCAACACTTTTAATCAAATCTACTTTCCATTAAGATGTGCTCGCCTTTATTAGGTCCTTCTTTTTTTTCTTAGAAATTAAAAAATTAAATTAAAACATTAGGTAAATTATCACAACATGTATTAAAACTTTTGATAAATATTGGAACAGCCACAATTTTAGTTTATTAAAGCACGTAGCTAAATATTGAGAATGCTGTATATGTATAAAGGTAATATATGTATATTTATAGAAAAACATAAAAAAATCATATATTACTAATATTATAAATGGAATGGAAGTTTATTTGTTTTTTACGAGCTTTTACTCATAAACGACTATTCCGATTGTACTGAAATTTTATATGCAAATTGACTGGTTAAGGGCCAGGCCCAAACGGGACTAAAAATTTTCCAAAAAAAAAAATTTTGGTGTCAAAAAAAGTAGCATTACATCAAACATATAATATTAATTTAAAGAACCTGTTATCTGTAAAAAATAAAGTGTACATGGCTTGGTGAGTATGGTAATGCAGATTTAAAATACAAAGTGGCTATTGAACTTTTAGCCAAAATATAAATTTAAAAATACCCATATTAGATGTATCTTGACAGAACTATAGTCCTCAGAACTGTCCATAAGTATATGTTGTCTTGAACGAGAAAACAAAACAAAAAAATTTACGGTAAAAATCATACAAAAACTAAAGAATATACAATAAAAAAATGCCATTGTTACAGTTGCGTTTGATATACTCTCTGATGGCCAAAATCATCAATGGCGTCGGAAGTATAATATAATAGTAACAAATACGCACCCAAACAAAATAAACAAAATAAATACTTGTTAAAAGTCTCTCTCTCTCTCTCTCTCTCTCTCTCTCGTCTCTCTCTCTCTCTCTCTCTCTCTCTCTCTCTCTCTCTCCTCTCTCTCTCTCCCTCTCTCTCCCTATCTTGATCTCCTACTTCAATGTTATTTAAAGAGATTCGCCTGTCCTACGTGTAGGACACGCATACGATATCGATACAAGAAAAGAAGTGTTTTCATGCTCCCAGCTAAGAAAACATTTTTTTTATACTAGGTGATATAATGTTTCATAGTGTTTAAGCATACAAGATTCTAAAAGGTGTTCCTTTTTTACCAATGGCATTCAGTTAATCTAGGAGCAATAATAAAATAAACGAAACAATTTATAAATATCACAAGTATTTCCCTTCCAAATACGTCATGAATTACACGCGTAGAACGTAATCGAAATGGACATAGAATTGAAAGTGGTGATTTTTACAATAATATGAAATTATATTTTATAAAAAATAAGCACTTCTGACTATCATTTGAAAAAAGAGACTTAAACAAGGTATAAATTTTAATAAACAGCAATGAACCATAACTTATTGTAACATAAGAAACGACGGGGGAAAAAAACCATCTATTGTTTACATATCATTTACTGAAGAATTAACTGTTTATGTAAAAAGACGTAAAGGTTTTAGTCATATACGTAATTTAAACGTGTTCTGATATTTCTTCATATAAAATCTTCTTTTTATTAATATTTTTTCAAACTAAAGGTTAAGTCCCTCATGTAAAAATACACGCTGTAGTTTATAAAGTAAATATAATAATTTTTATTTACCTCCGGTTTGTTTAAGGAAAACCACAAACACCTCTTTGTCAACATTTTCCACATTGTGAAGTTTTTCTTAGTCCCCTTAGTTCCCAGAAGCAGGTCCACGCTTTGCCACCTAGTGTTTTATAAAATATGGTGTTTTATACTCTAAATATCGAAAGATAGAAATAAAAAGGTAAAATTTTTAAAATCTGTTTAAAGAAAATGGAACGATGTTTGATAAAAATAATTATGATAAAATTACAGTGCGATGGAGGTGTAAACACTATTTTATTTGAATATAAATTCCCACATAACTTGGTCTAATAAAGGATTCAATATAAAACTAAAAGGATTAATAGTAACAATGATGTAAATATCATTAATAGTACATTTAGTATTTTAGAAACATACGGGACGTTTAGTACATGCGTTCTTTGTATTAAACGATGTTATTAAGAATCCTAAAGAGAATCTCCGCACTTATCAGGAATTTCTCAGAACCTACGACAGCAGGATATGCATATTATATTACATTATGTGTGTGTTTTGCAATTTATTACAATTTACAAGTATTTAAATTTATTTTAAAACATAATTTGAAGAAAGTGAAGGGTAGTTAAAACTTAATTTTAACATTGTAAATAATTGTATAATATAGTTAAAATTTCCTGTAATTAAAACACACCATAAAAATAGTTGAGTCTTTGGTATTCATTTTAAGAGAAACGTAATCCAAACATGTACATACGAAATCACATAATATCTGTATCAGGCAATAAAGAATGGTATGTATTGTCCTTAAATAGAAACATATATCTCTGTTTTTTCCATTTAAAAGATAATGTAAATAAGAAAATAAATTATTAAGCCAAGAGTGCTTACTTTACAGTTGCGGGACAAATTCCACAACAATTATTTACACTTAAAGAATATTTTAAAATTTTAATGTCGTACATGATGATTTAGAAACTAGTTATTGTGTAATACATATACAATATCTTATATCCTATTTTGAAAATAATCTTTATATATCTTAGAACAGAAGAATAGGATGATTTATACGGATCTGGTGTAATAATTTTATATATGCAGATCTCTTGCTATTATGTATTGTTTATTTTCAGATTCTTTAGTTCAAATCTATTTAATTTAATCTAAAACATGTACATCTGGAAAATTTTATGATTATAACCATTTTAAAAAAAATTCGTGATTCTAAGATAAAATAGGAAATCACTTTAATGTCGATCACGTTAATGTCTCAATAATATTCCATTCCTTTAAAACTAATGTACAATTACTACAGTATGTTTTCACATTCAGGGTAAATATATCAACAGTGTTTTATAACGTGCTTACTTAGACAGTTACGAAAAGTTTGTATATGTTTCAAATTAAAAGTATAGGGTTTTAGATGGGTAAATCTTTAAATCCCATTAAAATTGTGGTTATTTTTTACATTACATACTTAGCGGCAAGATTTTATTTCTTTTTAAGATAAGTTAGGCATTATTTTCTATACTTATTCTGAGTTATTGGATATTAGGTTTCTACCAGTTTTATAAATCTATAAAAAATTGCATACAAACAAATACAATCTTTGGTTTCAAACCAACGGAACTGGACTGAACAAAGTCCTCCACTCTGATTTATCCAGATCCATCAACACTTAGGACAGATGTTTCAGTTATAAATCATGGGATCAGCAGTAATATACTGAGGGAAGGGTGCAGCCCTGTCAGTTCTTGGTGATTGCTACTGATTGGAATCATCATGTTTACAATAATATTTACGTTTTTTGTTTCTTACATTTAAATTAGTAATAATAGGGAAACCTTTTTATCTAAAACTAGGGAGATAAAATTGATGATCTATTCTAATGTAGGAACATTTTTCGATTAGTTTAACATAATTAAGAATAAACTAAAAAAATGTAAAAAGTTTTAATAAAAATTATAATGATCCATAAATAAATTACAATATTTAAAAATTGACATAAATTATATGTATAAACATGTAGTTGACCATACCATAATTAAACAATATAGGCACAAATAATGTGAGAGTAGATTTTTCAATAATCCAATATATAACGACATCATTTACTTCTCAATATGTAGATTAACTAAGATATGCTTTACTAAGCTATATCAAAAATAATGTAATTATTCCAAGGATACTACTAACTACTTAATGTTAACAGCATAATTGGACCGTAAAGAGAGTAATTTGTTATTTACATATTTTTTTATTCGCAATTTAACTTAGATAAACGTTTGAGTTAAAAATTCTAGTACCAAGTTTAAGTTTGCCATGTATAATCGTTCTGATTCTGACTCATAGTCGTTATACAACCAATATACTTATAATTTCAAGCATAAAAATAAAATTAAAAAGAGATGTAAATATAATATAACAGAGTGTTAAATACTTTACTATAAAATAATAAAGACTCTAACCACCAGATTGTTTACAGATTAAATATTTTGATCTATAAAACTGCGTTACTTTTGGCACAGATAACTGCATGTATTAAAACATATATAAACAATAAAACCCTCGCAATTAATTTGACAATTTAACACTGTGAAATAAAAGTTTCTTCTTATTTTAGCCACTAATATGCAAGAACTGCATAAAAATACACACCCAGCTTGATTCAATATTATATCATTTGAAAGGGTTAACATTTTTTTTATGCTATAGTTACTGCAACAACATTTCAACTCATTGCACTTGGTTAAGCATTACTACAAGTATGTACCAATCTATGCATACCAATCCATTAGCTACGTACGGTTATTTCATTAAATAAATGTGAAATTTTAAAGCAATTACACCACTTTTAGTTTACGGTAATTTTAATGTAGACTTTTGTTCATAGAGCTTGTTAAAAAAATATAACAGTTTTCATTAAAATCTTTTTAAGTGAGGATAAAAGCCGACTTTTGTATTTAATAATTTAAATTTTTAAAATATTTTTAAAAATCCTTAGTATAAGTTACGTAAACAAAATAGAAGAACCATTATCATCCATCACTGACAGCGAATTGCTGGAACAGAGCTATTTGCCACTTATTGCAGGGTGACGTGGTTCTGAGCTTCATAACGAAGTTATAGTGGGACGGCGTAACTTCTATGCGAATATTGGGACTATGCAGATTCCAGGAATCAAGTCTGAAAAACTATCGTATCTCATACGCTAAGCTGCAGGAATGATGAATTTTAGCTGGACTCATTATTCATAGTGTCAGTTATTACTGAGGGACAAGTTTAATCTGATCGTTATTAGATTTACTTCTAAAGATATTGTAAATGGTTCTAAAATGATTTTAAATATTTTCATTGATTTTAGATTAAAGGCATTGCAAAGAATAATCTCTTTTTATAAGCTTGAAAGTAGTGAAAGAGCCACTTATGATCAATTTCTGGATTTTCTTCTTCCCTATGTTTATATCACTTTTTTTATTCAAAAATTATCTTCCATAAAAATCCTCGGTATCTCTGTAATCGTGCTTAGCCCTTTAGTTAAGTGATAGCACGAATATAACCATAATGATATCCTCCTCGACTTATTATATGACACAGCAGTGGACTAGACATCTATTATAACATATGTTAACTTTGACAGTTTTCATTTCTTTTGTACATGTTATTAGAAAGTTCCGCCTGAGCTTTAAAACTCCCGAACGATTTAAAGGTAAAGCATTCTAACTTGATGCATCATTACTGCATCTATAAATTAACATTTTTCAGCAACTACTATTTCAGTCATATCTGAGGTATGGCCCTTAGGAGTCAGAAGGAAAATCTTAAAATTAGAGGATAAGTCGAGGAGTACATAGAATAAATTCATACAGTTTTATTGTTACAATATTTAGTTTTAATGAGCGGAGTTCCCAAAAAATTCCAATATAATTTAACCATTCAAAAGTAAAAATTTTATCAAATTATCATATTTAATCGTTCAGATATTAATAGTTTATCTATCTTTAATGAAATTAGTAAATAGATTATGAACAGTAGGAAGTATATAAAAAAAAGAAATTTATTTGTTTTACTTATTCTATATTATTTTTTTATCGTAACTAAATTACATTTGGTTATGACAATCTTCATATGAAAATACATTATATCTACATTGTTTTAACAAAATTTTATGACAAGTATTTGTTTCAAATATATTAGTTTATAAATATTTTCATACATTATTGTTTTGGAAACTTCTTATTGTACTTTTTTAATTACCAATATTTTTAACAGCATTTAAAAAGTTTGAACTTTATAAATTTACTAAGTTCAAAGATATGATTTTTCATAATAACTACTAACAGACAATCAGACTGTAAACTTAGTACGACTTCAATGTATTTATTTATTTTTTAATTAATTATCAAATGGGGAGGTATGATTGAGAAATATGAATATACTAGGGTTATAATTTCTAATAATGTTGCAAACATCTTTGTTAAGCTTAGTAGACCAGCAATTTCTAAACAAACATACTATTAATAAATAACATATGCTAAGAAACTGTTTATTTATTTAATTATTTCCCAAGTGCTTATTAAATTTCCGTATTTACGATAATTTCTAAAAAAAATTTAAGGGTGATCGAATTGGGTATTAAAAGAGAACAGGAATATCAGTATGTCACTTTCTTCGCCCGTCGGCCGTTCTTTGGATGACTTTTGATATAAATATCGAGGACTTGGAACGTGGTACTCCCTAGTTGAATAAAAACGGTTTATTTATTGTGTGGTAAAGAATTTTAAGTGGAGGCTGTCCGCATATCAATCTTTTTTATGTTTAAAAAGATTTATTATGTTTCGCCGAGTTCTTTGATACTAAGTTTTAAATTTTATCAGGTAAATTATTAATTATTTATACATAAAACACCATATGTTTATTATATTATTAGGTTATGAAAATAATAATATTTAAATTGTATACATTACAAAAATATTTTTCCTTATTATTAGTTGATAAAGACACTCCAAACTATAATTTTAAAGTCGTTATTAGAATTAAAACGTTTATTTGCATAATATACATAAACTACCACGATAATAAACACATTCTCCGAAGTTGTGGATTTGTACAGATAAGTTCTACTACACCTGCAAGATGAGAATGAATTTCCGCTCCAGAGCTTTTGAAAAGGCTGTGAGATCATCTCGTGGCTAAGGTAGATGCAAAATATGAAGTCTTTTTCTTTCTTACAATGCCCCTTTTAATATTAAAACACTACAGTATTACTTATGATAAGAGCGTACCTTAAAACATAAATAACAAAACGTTCAGTAAGAATTAGAGCAAAACTTTGTTACAAAAAAATGTTTTCAATTCCGGTGCAAAAAAAGTCTAAACAAGAGGGCTATAGAGGGACATGTATACCCATTTTTATATATAGTTAGTCGTATTTGATTAGTTTAATGTTTAAACTGTATTTTATATTCTAATATATTACACACTCTTCAGAAAGTATAACAGATTTCGTTTTCAGTTTTAAAGTATATTTTACACAATATTAGATGCGTTGTCTTCTATTATATGAGATTCTGTATTGTAAAATATAAAGTTAGCAATGGGTTAACGGTATATAACTAGTTTAACGTATCTGTTCACTATTCTACACCGTACTAGTAAAACGTACGGTACGAGTAGATACTTCGTTCATGTCATGTTTGCATATCCTTAAACTTGCTTACTCCCTTTAGCTTTTTACTTTCTAACAATGTCCTTAGAAAACTGCGCAAATAGACAATACCATGTTGTCTTTCAGTTAATAATAGTTTTAACGTATCAAAAAACAAATTAATTTTGAATATTTTGATGTAACTAGTGCTTATCCTCTTGAAATTCGCTCTCCTCATGGTTTTCCATTTGAGTTAGCATTAAATAATATTTACTCGTCATCCATAGATTTTATAAGACACTTTATATTGCCTGTTTATATTACCTTACTCGAAAAACACAACCGATTGGACTATGAAATCTGAGCTTTAAAATTTAATAAAAAACTGTGAACTGTGAGGTACGTTCTCCCGAGTTCAGTATAGGCTTTAATTTCAAACATTTATATAACTTTAAAAATTTATTTACTCATTTTTATAGTGAAAGAACAACAACAGCAATAACCCACTACAACAATAATACGCAAATTTAAGGTGTAATTATTTTTAAATATTATGTAACATCACATTAAGGATTACACAGGAAATACAAAAGAATTTACCAATCGAACGACTAAGTAGATCAATTGGTGGTTGGTTTGAAAGTCACCTTTAAGCCGTTTCTGGTCCCGCGAAGGTTATCGTTCAGGGATTAATGTGTTAGAGAGGGCCCTAACTTCTGGAGTGGTACAAAGAAGACAATCCATTACTTTATAACTTTAACTTTTATATTAAAATTCAAAAACTTGAAACTACACAACTGATCTTGTGAAACCAAAGGTGGCAGGCCCAAAACTAAAATCTACCAGATACTTAAAAATCTATGTATGTATCTCATGCGGTAATACAGATATATAGAAAAATCAGTTTTAATATAAAATATAAAATCCAGGATTGGGTTTATACAATTTAAACATTATTTATTCTCAAAAAATTATTATCTTACTATGTTTTGTGGGAAATTTAATGTTCTATTCTTTGTAGAAGAGAAACAGGGAACGTTCGAATCGTCGATACTAGGACACTTTATAGAATTTTTCGCGCCTTGGTAAGAATAGTTTGCCTTATCTTCAATAATGGATAGGCCGTATGGCTACAAATTCCTAGTATGCTTTAAACAGGAAAGTCCTTACATTAAGAATTCAAAAATTAAAATAACAAGATTTAAAAGAAACTAAAACACTATTTGTAAACGAAATATGCGGCTTTATTTTAATAATAGAGATGGTATGTAAATATTATACTCTAAATCAAAATAAAATGCAATCTCTATCTACAGTTAAAAAACTCTTGGGAAGTCTCCTTTAAAATTAATCCTTTTATAAAATATTTTTCAATATTTCTTAATGAATTTTAAAAATTTATAAATATATATAGTTTTTTTTAAATTTTTCAACATATCTATACAAGTTGTGCTATGGAAAATGCAATAAATAGCCAAGAACAGGGGGTCGGTTTTTTTCGGTAGAGGTGTGCAAAAGCAGGTTTAATGTAGTATACCATGTTAGTCTATTTGGGGAAAGTGCTAACTTAAAAAAAAACCAAAATTAAAACCATTAATCATTGGTTTTCTTGTCACTAGAGCGCCCGCCTAAAATCGTATAAATGTTTATGCTGATACGAGTTTAAAGATTGGAACATGAGTGTTAAAAAATATACTCTTATCCTTCTTTATACAAATAATAAAGATCCTTTGCGCTATCCTACGTTCCCAATAGGTTGTAATTGCTTCCGTCCATGGGGGGTAAATATTTTGTATGAAAAACCGCTCCGGCACTGAATAATAAAAACTTCAATAAGGCTAATACTTATAAAATCTAATAGAGAGGCCAATTTTGAATATTATTATGGCGCTATACCAAGTAAATTTATAGTCTTAATAAAAGATAATCTTTAATTTAAAACATTAAAAAAATTTAACCTTGATATTGTTAAATTTATCGTTCCTGAATACCTTTTGCAAAGTGATTATAACACAATTTCACGAGCGAAGGGATAAAATGCGAATTATAAGTAGTGAATAGAAATTTGGGCAGAATTAACTAGAGCAGATGCTGAGTCCAAACGTTAACATCAAATGACAAATATTTTAAACTACACTTGTTCTGTTTGTTTTTTTTTTTTTTATATTTTTTTTTTTTTTTTTTTTTTTCTTTTTTTTTATTATTAGCCGTATTATGAGCTTGTTCTAAATTTCACATACAAGCAGCAGTTTCAATTTGTAAAGCAAATGATAAATAAGTGTTTTATTTGTTTTATGTGTAGATGAATAGTATAAAATATGGAAACTTTTTAGACAACATACACTGCTCTATAAACTGTTTTTAAATATTACAGATAATATCAAATTCAAATACGACCTTGTTCAGTTAATTTTAACCTTGTAATTTGTAGAACCATAAAAAATTCAAAGAAAGATTTTTGATCTATCTATAGTACCTAATGCGAGCTCTATTGTAAAACCCTATAAACCACATCCCCCCACTTTGCGATAACCAATTACATTTAAGCGTGATTAATTTACAGAAATATTATTTTATAAATTAAATTTATGATTATTTATCATCAGAAATATAAAATTAATTTACATTAGATTTTTTCTCATTTATCCTATTCATGAAATATTTTAAATATTTATTTAAAACAAAGTGTAATTTATCTTTCCATTGCAAAGATTCTTGTTGGATGACTTACGTATAATTACACGGAGAATGATATAATTGAGTTTACAGTAAAAATAGCTTTCTAAATGTCAGTATGCTTCATTGATAATACTATGATTTGTTAAAGTAGGACATGGAATTCTAAATTGGTTTTTACTTGATCATATAGTATCATAGATATCTTACAGATGAATAACATCTAACAAAACTCATAGCTAAGCCTCATAATCGGTTTTTTATAGCCTTTCAGGTAGAAGCAAGGAAAAAAAACATATAATATAATATTTTAGGATACCCCAATATATTCACGTACTTTAACACTTTTACCAACTTATTACAACATAAAAAGACCGAAAGAAACTTTCATTGGAAATGTAATAGAAACTCAATCTGTAGTAATCACCGTGGACTGACAGGGCTACACTTTCCATTACTAGATTACTGCTGATCTTAAGATCTATAATTTACACTTCCGACAATCTTCTGATGGACCTAGGTAAAGCAAAGTATAGTAACTTTGTTACTTCGTTGGTTCCAATCAAAGATTGTTTCTCTTTGACGCACAGTCATAATTTTATAAAGTTACTAAAACATACAATAATAAAATAAAGGATGTATATTAAACAGGTTTTAAGGAATAAAATAAATAATTAAAGTTTTTAAAAGGTATATAAACTATCGTGAGTTATCCTTGTAATTTTATTTGATTTCAAATTTCTACTAATTATTTTGTATATTTAGAATAAAAATATGCTCATTCTCTTCAGAAGAGGACTAGCAAGTGAATATAAGGAAAATAAGAAAAAGATTTAATACAAATCTAAATAATAATATTTATTTGGTGTCTTTTAACTGATTACAAAAATAACGCAACGTTAATTTGCCCAATTTGAAAACTACTCTCTCATATTATGCTGTGATTATGTGCAATCGGGAACAAAGCTTTAAGCTGAGGAAATTCTCTTCTTATCATTGAAATTTACCATGATCCATTATTATATAACATAATATAACGTTTAAATAAAACTTTTGGGAACAGGTTTCAAGAGCACATTAAAACTCGGCATCACCAGAACAAAAAAGTGTAATATATTAACTTCTTTGTTAATATCGTCTTTAATACAAAAAAACTAATATGCACATTTATATAGATTTCTTCTTACCTGTAACATATTACGAGAGCAAAAAGCAATAAAGTAAAATAATAGCTAGATATTTAATACGATAACGCGTTCTCTTAAAAATATAAAGAAGGAAACATACATTGGGCGTTGGTATCTGAGTTAGTGTTAAAAATTCCGTCTCTGGCCTTTTCACTTTTCATCGGCACTATTTTTTACTTCCCATACTTTCATTTAGAAGAGCGGAACCAATCTGCAACTTAGATAAGTCGCACAAGATGTGGTCTATTATAACTATACAGCGCTTCAGTACTACAGAGAGAGTTTCCTGTAATGTATTCTATTCCAGTGAATATCCTTTTGCGGGAGATAAACATAATGATACATTATTTTGCATAAAACAGTTGCTGAGATGTATAATGAAAACGATGAAAATGACTATTTCCAATTTCCACTGATATTTTCACTGTGGAGCTGAAGCTGTAGGGATGTGACGTGCTGAGACAGATCCCGGGTGTCTTAACTAACTGGTGCATAGGAGGAATAAGAGCCTCACTGCCAGGGGTAAAGAAGGGGCCATATGATATAGGATTGGAAATGACAATGATAGGAGAAATTACAAATATGCTAAGAGTGTTGGGAAGAGTAAAATCATCGTAATTTGGGCGTTAAAAATAAAAGCTCCGTTAAAAACTAAATAATTTGCGGAAAAGAGTACCAATTTACTTATTAATATTCTTTAATAATTACATTTTTAATTAATAAAAAGGGTTTCTTTTTATGTCTTTTTTGAATATTTGATATAAAGCAAATTCGCATTAAGTTTATTTTTTATTCTCTATAGGAAATATACGGCCTTTCATTACGTTAAAATTAAAATTGCTTATTGCTGACACGCTATGGGAATTTATACAGGTTGTATTTGGATTAAATAAAGGTATATAAATTGGTGAGCGATTAAAGGTGATCGTGAAATAACGAAGCTGTGAGCTACACAAACGAGAGTCAGAATAAATACGAGTAAAAAAAACTTGAAGAGGCAACTCGTAAACGGAATTTACTTGTTGACCGTTAAGAACCCAAAGATGCTCTGCCCAAACTTTTCCGTACTTAAAATGATTATTAAGAAATTTTTAACTACCGTAGGCTATTGAAAGAGAACAGTCTCTTAACATAGTCTTACAGGCAAGTAAAACATTGTCATGATTACCTTCTGCTGTATCGTCTCTGACCTTTATTTTGTTTGATAAGATCCTGCAACATGCCACCCTTTCTGAAAATAAGGCTTAAATGCGGATCAGCTTCTCTTTATTAATAAATGTAGTATTTAATATTTGAAAGTATTTTATAATATTTTGTAAACAATAGTTTTTTTGTGACACGCAGGTCTTAAATTATTTCATTACACAGAGATTGGATACTTTAGTTGCATGTCTGTACGAGGATTTTTAAAAAGTATACCTTGTTTTATAAAAGTAAGAGTAAATTATGCAGGATTGTCAGGGACATATTACAATCGTAGTCCTCATTTGTAGGTAAACATAGAGAAAGGATAAGTTGTTTTGTTAGGTCATATTAAACAAGGACGGGTATAAAGCCTCTACCCTCCAAAAAAAACGACGGTACAGTAAAAAAAAAAAATAAGTAAACCAGTGCCCATTTCCAAAAAACCCCTCTCACGTCAGGTCGCTTCAGTTTCAAATTGGACAATCTAAATTTTAATGAAAATTACATTAAATAATAGCTTTTTTGATTCATAAATTTTACGGCAATGGAGTGATAATAAAGACCTAAATGTTATATAAAAACATTCTTAGACTCTTTCACTTAAAATATACTCCAAAAGGTGCGTGAAAACAAGTTTATTGTAATGGAAATATAAAATTGTAATGTAAAGATTTAAATTGTTGTAAAATTGGTAATAGCAATCAACCATTTATTTTGTTGTGTTGGCAAAATCTAAAATAATATGCGGTGATAAAAAAAAAACGAGAGATTTGAGATATTGGGACGATAGTTTAACATTTGAAGTTTCCAAAACTAAAATATTTACTTTTCGTGACAAACAAAACAAAATACTGCGCATTACTTATTGGGGCAAATCCGAAATTCTGGTTTTAAGAAAAATGTAAATTAAAATGTAATAGAACATAATCTGGTTTCGGCAAGTCAATCCACATATTTTTTTTTTATATTTAATAAAATGTTCAAGAAATGTATTTTTAAACAATATAAGCCTAGTTTTAAATGACTTCCTCTACTTGTAGAGAGCTTAGCGACTCCTAGGAACTTTTAAAATTAAACGTAGTCTATCAGATTATATAAGTATTCTTCCAAGTTTTAGTTTTTTTTATTAATTTTTTCAGATTTGAAAGTTAATTCCATATAAGTTATTTATACCCTACACCTCCCCATTTAGTATATAGATGAAAGGGAATCACAGGTTTCTTTACCCGCCCCCCCCGCACCCCCCCCCCCCCCCCCAATAGCAAATGTAAATTGTTTTAACTAGTTCGTCCTGAATTCGTTTTATTTATAGAAATGTCCCCCCCCCCCCCCCCCCCACCCCCCCCCCCCCTTAGAATATAAGAATAAAACTTACTGAATATTTTTATTGTTAATCATGTCTCCTACCTTTTTAAATGTATTATCGTAGGCCTGTGATCGTGTGGCAGGATGGCATCAAATAGTGAGTAAGTATAATTGCATATTATATTAACATTAACAATAACTAAAAAACTTAGTCAATAATGTTAAATTTCAGTATTGTGTAGAGTGGCTATTAGGAAATTTCTAGTACATCACGTGTGTATTTTCCTTCAGGATTTAATGCACATAATTCATTCCGGTACGGAAAATCACACGTGATGACACTACGCCTCTAAACTGTGTGCAGTTTCAGGGTCTAAGTGGATGCTGACCAGTGGATAAGCCATAATGGTCGATAAATACGTCCCTTACGATTATTTCGCGCTTATTTCCATGGACCATTTGAAATTGTTTTGTAAAAATTGGTTATGGTATGAACCATATTTTTTTTTATTATTTTGTTTTCTTGGTTAAATATGGAAGAATTTGCGGGTCAACAAAATTTAATTATATTTGGATATTGGGTGACGACGGAAAGTTACATTTTATTGTCCAAAACTAAAATTTATTTTTTACACACATAAATAACTATTTATTCCTTTGACCAAATCATTCCACGACAGAAACAATATGGCTGAAAATAAATTAAACTAAGAAGTAGTCTAGATTTATTAATCCGTGCCTTATTTTAAGGCTTAAAGTGATCAAAACTATTAATCATTACTATTGCTCTGATAGATTATAATTTTGTTGATCTGTTGTGATATTTTTAAATGATATTTCTTATCTCATGTTTCTGATTTAGTAACCCAAGTGCCAAATCTAATATATACGTACTGTTTGGGTCCCAGTATTTTCATACTAAGAAACCCGTTATAGGTTTGGTTTCTTAAGATCGTTACAACTTCACAAATGGCTCTGAAAGTAAAACCACACAAGAAAAAAAAAAAAAAAATGTGAAGAGAGAACCCCCACTATTATCACAATCGAAACAAATATATTTAGATCGTGGTAACCAACTGTGAATATTTGTAAAACTTAACAGCATCTATAATATTGTGATTGAATTAACATTTAATTATAAATTTTAAAAAGTTTTCAGGTTTTATTGTATGATAAATAGGAGAAAGATTTTAGAATGCCTCATCTAATTATAACAAATACTAGAGCGTAATGTTCGTATTATTCCTATTTACTAATGTGAATTGACAGTAATGGCAGAAGTGGCCCTACACTGATATGTTGCAGTTAATTAAGTATCGCCTAGTTCATAATAATTTTTATACAAATTCTCCATCCCACTATGACTCCATGGAATTATTTTTTACTTGGCTTGTTAAATTATTGTAAAGCAGAGTATTTTCATCGCTTTGTCAGTGAAATATATTTACTATATAGTTTATTGTTGGCATACCGTTTTGCATTTAAATAAGATAAATGTGTTTGTCACAACATATCCATTTTACAACAATAGGTGATATATTGCTGAAACCGAGATGTGAAAAAGTCTGAAAAAACAAATACAAAAACTAATGAAAACTATGAATGAAACTCACTGAAAATAAATGGTCCAGCCGTCCAGGAACTATTAGCGAGCACGAGTGCAGTGCTGAGTGATATACGTTTGGAACAGAGTCCTCTGCCAAATAAACATTTCATGTACACTCTTAAATTTACACGGTGAAATATATGTCAGTTTTGTCACTGGTTCTATAAAAGAGCTTTAGCTTTTGACGAATGTGGCTTCTAAAATACGTTGTTTTTTTCCAAGCAAGAATAAAAAGAGTTAAATCAATAGCTTAATTTTTGCTGATTTTTCATTCAAACTATTTCCTAAGGAGCCTAATCTTTATTAGAGTTGAAACTTCGGTATTTTTAAAGGCATTTAATCTGTTTTTTTCTTCCTATTAGCGGCGTTTACACTGATAGTACATTTTTAAAATTCCTTCTCACTAACTAATAAGGTTTATAATGGGAATAAGCATTATTACTTGTGTAATTTTATATCATAGTTGTGTATGTAAAAACAATATATGAATTAATTTTTATATTAAAGAATCGAAAAGAAATAACGTAGCATAATATTGGTATCTTCTAAGATTATTGCGAAAAATAAGCTCTTCATCAAGTAATCCAACGGC